>NC_046604.1:4058740-4358740 GCF_011750605.1 Drosophila busckii
GTCTACGCAGTCTAAAAATAAAAACTTCTTCACGTTCTAATTAGCGCCTCCTACGATTTTGTTTGACATATTAGATTACAAGCTCTGTTTCTTCTTGTGACAAAATTATAAAACCTAAAGTAATCTGACTACAACTTAGCTTGAATTTATTTAAAAATAACCTTACTGTCATATTCAGAGAGTTTTCTTTTGTCACAATACTTGTGTCATTGCCTGTATTGCAAGCTTAACATTTAGAGCAGCTGCAAAGTGCTTAAAATTGATTTTTTAGTTTCTGTCTGTCTGTCTGCGTAAATTTGTCAACTTATGTACGTTGATGACAAATTAAAGTAACATTTAAAATGCGCATTAATTTAGTTTAATTGCCAAGTCAAATAACAAACTACGAAATAAATGTTGTACTTCTTTTAGACAGGCAAACAAAATAATGCTCGTTTGTAAATATTTAATATACAAAATGTCTTCAATTAAAACTACACGAATTAGTTTACAAACCAATTTTGAATCCAACTGATTTATTCATAGCATAGCATACCAGGGAAACGGAAAGCACAGTTAGAATGTCACTTTGGTTGTTAAAGTTTTTATTTCACTTTTGGGCAAAATAACATTTATCAATGTCGTTGCTCAAGAGTTTGAGTGCGGGGTGGTGGATTGGGTTTGGATTGGCTGTGACGTTATTTTGTGTGGAATTCGAGTGCAGCAAATAAGTTGCAGCAACTTGCAAAATGTTGTTTGCCCTGCCAGGCTTAAGTGTCTGCTTATATACATATATACGAGCAGTATGTGTGTCAATATAGCAAGTTGGGCTTTAAATGACATTAAAACTTTGACGCGTCTGTAGATTTTGCCAGCTGCCAAATCAGTGCCTCAACATATATAGAGAACATACAAAGTAGAGATAGAGAGAGAGAGACTTGCTGCTGGCAAATTAGTTGTCTGCTACGTGCGTTGGCGTTGCTTGATTAGCGAGCGAGACGGCGCAAAAGTTTTAGCTGAAATTTTTGGCTCATTTTGCGATTTAACAATTTTTGTATGGCCCGTTTACATGGCTTGTTGTGTCGCGGCAATTTGTTCGCTGTCACTTTGCACGCGGCTGCGACATAAATTTCGCTTTTGTCGACCCAATTTTTCGGGGCGCAGCCCAAAGAGCGTTGTCAAAACTTTGCAGTTGGCTTTTATTTACATATAGTGGCAAGCAAGAAAGACTGAGCGAGCGAGCGCTAGAGAGACAAGGCAGCCAGTCGAGTAACTAACTGAAAAATGAAAACAAAAATAGACCATAAATAAAAACCACAAGCACGAGTAGCTACAGCTACAGCAGCCCTTCTCTATATAGCGGCAGGCGTTACTGCTACACAAGAAAATAATGGAAAAAGTTAGTTTTGCATAACGCGCTGCGTCCGAAGTCGCACATGTGTGTATGTGTGTGTGTGTGTGTGTTATAACTACAACAGCTGCTGATGCTGCTGGTGGCAAAAAAAGAGAAAACAATGCTGTAGCAGCCTAGGCAAAAGGCTAACGCCTTCAGTTTAGCTGCATGTGTGTGTGTGTGTGTGTTTGCCAGTTGCGGTTGCATACACATTACTCACACACACACAGACACAGACACACAGTCAGCTGCCCCCAAGGTTAGTATTTAAATGGCAGTGCGAGCGAGAGCGCAACAGCAGCAGCTGCAGCTGCAACTCAAGAAAAGCGTCTCCTTAGCATATATACATATGTATGGGTATGCCTGCCACACTTGTACTTGCAGCTGCCGCCGCCTGCCGCACACAGCTACAAAGTTGCACTTTTACTGTCAATCGACACACACACAGTCACATGGGCGTTGCAGCTGCAGTCCTGCAATTGCAATTTGCCACACACATACACACCGCACATAAACTAACACCAAAATCGAAAGTTGCACGGAAATTATTGCTGCCACATTTTATGTGCTTGGCCAGAAGACATTACCATTTTGTCAAGCGAACGTGCAGCATATTGTAGCTGCCACAGTTGCATATAATGTAATGCACGTTGCACAGCCACCATTTACCATTTATATTATATTCAGACAGGTAACATCTTCACTATCTTTAGCTGCTGCTTGTGAAAAAAATTCAAACGAGTTTCAAATTTATATGTAGCCCGAAAAAGTATGCTACAAAAAGCGTATTTGAATATGAATTAATTTCAGCCGAACTTATATTTTGATAAACGCACTGCATTTAAAATGTTGATTAAAATACAAAATATTTTTAAAATATTTTTAAAAATAAACATTGAGTTCTGCAAGCTTCCTTAATTTGTTTTCCTGGTTTCTGTTTCTGCATTTCACATAACATTTAATTATATTGTAAATATATTTAACAAAAATACTTGTTTTTATTTAAAACATAAACTTGCGAAATACTTTTCAAACATTTGTGAATATGAATATTTAAAAAAATACGAAATCAACCCAAGGCTTAGTAACTTTTTCCTTTTTGCTTGCTTATTTTTGCATTTCACATGAACTAAAGCAGATTCTTAATTTTGTTGTACTTATATTTTACTTTAATAATATGCTTTTTTTTACATATAATGCACTCGCTAAATACTTTTAAAACATTTGTGAAATTATTAAAAAAAAAAAAATTCAACACAAAGCTCAGCAACTTTTTAATATTTTTTTTGTTGCTTTCTTTTTCGGCACTGCACATCACACATTTCACAGTAAAACGCCTGCCTAACAAACTTATGTAAAAATTAATTGAGCAAAAGTATTTTGCTCGGACTAAATTAATGCAAATATTCTTAAATTCACTTATAGCGCAATGTTTTGAACTTTTTATAGCAATTAGAGCACTTTTGTAATTAGAAGATTACGCTTAAATGTTTTGCAAAACTTTGCAGGCAAACAAACAAAATATTTAAAAAGTAGTCTGGCCATTATGCACTTAATGTAATGTAATTTTAGACGTTTTGAAAGGCGCTCTAATTTATGTGCGTCTAAAAAACTTTACACTTGGCATTAATTGAATTTTCGGCCATAATTTTAACAATGCTTTATTCATTAGCCACAAACAAATCTAACTAATTTGCATAAAGTTAGAAGCAAGCACACAGACTGAAGTAACGAAATGTAAGCGCAGTTGACAACTTTCTAAAATATATAAACACAATATATATAGCTGCATGGACTGACAACGATTTTTGTGGTCGAGAGCGCTAAAATTTTGATCTCATTATTAGCGCATGAGCTAATATTAGCACAGATAAAACGAAATGAAAATTTAAATAAAATGCCAAGGAGCTTTAAAGCAAATAAAAACAAACAGCAGAGCACAGGGCAGCGCACGTATGTGTGTCTGTGTCTGTGGCTGTAGCTGTAGCTGTATCTGTGTGTGTGTATTAAGGGAAGCGGCTACACGAATTGCCACTTAAAAATTCAAAAGTTTTGCGGCTGGCGCATATGGCAGCGATTCAGCGAGGCGGCGAAGCAGCTTAGTCGCGGCCCAGTGGCAAAGCCGGCAGCAGCAGCAGCAGCAGGAAGTGTGCGCCAAAACACAGCAGCAGCGGCTGTGGCAGTGGCAGCAGCAGACTGAAGCTGAGTCAGCCTCGCGCAACGCGCTCACAATTGCTTACAACAATAACAATAATAAAATGCGCCACAAGACGTGGCTTTTGGGGTTAGCCTCGAATGCGCGGCTTTTGCATTATTTTTTTTTCTCTGTTTTTTTTTTTTTAGAGGCCACCAAGCCGCAAAAGGCCTTAACCCGAATTAAATTCAGAGCCATAACAGCAGACAAGCAGCAATCTAATTTCAATTTCTTTGCCTGTCTTGTACTTTATTTGCATAGAAAATTCCATGCGTTCGCACATGAAAATTGTATAAATATTTGTTGCCAAAATATTTGTGCTGTAGCTCAAGCATTTACGCGCAAGAAAAGTTTAAACAAAACTGCGAAACTTTTTCTTTAATTTGCAGCTTACCCACATGAGCGCCGAAAATCTTAAAAATTACAGCACAAGAAATGAAAATAGTAAAGCAACTTAGTAGTCAACTTGCCTGCTTGCCACTTGCCGCTTGCCACTTGCCACTTGTGTGTGTGTGAGTTGCAGCTGCAGTTTGCTTTAGCTTTTGCGACAACGGATATGAATTCCGATTTTGGCCCCGAAAGCAAAAAAACACACACACACTCCGACACCAACACTAATACATGCTCGCCGCGACACGCTGCAACTCCGTTTTGCACACACACACACACACACACACACAGAGGCGCACGCACGCCGTAAAGAGCGCAACGAAAATTTTATTTCTATCAAAAGCTGCTTTTGTGTTTTTCTCTGTTTCAGTTTCAAATGTAAACCGCAAGCGCATGGAATTTTCAATTTCAATTTAAATTTCGTTTTCGTTTCAATGCGACATTTAATTTCTACACGCAGTTGTTTGTTATTGAATTCTACCTGCTACAGTTGTTGTTGTTTCTGTTGCGTTTGCTGTTTCCGTTTCTGTTGCTGTTGTGTTTAAGCATTTTCTTTTGCTACTTTAAGTGCTGTTGTGTTTTGCTCATTTCAGCCAATCGCGACGCGAGACGCCACGCGTCGTAGCTACAACGTTCAGTTTACTATTCGCAGACCGCACAATTCAAAGGCAAAACGAAGACTGAGTTTTACACTTGGCGCACTCGTTATTTTATACGCTCAGCACTAAACGAAGCGTCCACGAATGCGAACGACAACAAAGGCGCACACGACTGTTAACATTAATGCGATGTCCTGTAATGTGAGTGGTGAGTTGCCCTCTCACCGCTATCGTTTGCTTGCGAGTCTGTTAAAGTGGCTGACAGACTGCTGAGCAGAATAAAACGAGTTGAATACTGCAAATATTTAAACAACAATTAACAATAAAACAAGCATAATGCTGTGCGTAAAGATTTGAAGAACTTTAGCCTGGTTATCAAGAAATGATCAATAAGTGTTCGATCCCAGCAACAATTCTGAAAGAGCGAGCTAGGCTTTATTCTTTATCACGAATAGTATAAAGATGTTGGCAGGGATCTTGACAGGTCTCATGGCACAACGAAATGCTTTCTGTTCCAGCTGGGGCTTTATAAGAATCACATATATTCAAAAACTCGCAAAATTATTATACACAAATTGTATTTTATTTTTATTTTACATTTAAATTTGTTAGCCTGTGGCTGTGGGTAAACATAAATTTATGTTGTACACAATTGTACTTTATTATTATATTAATTAATTATATTATTTAGCACATTTAGCTTAAACATTTATTTGACTATAATTCTGTAAACAAAGCAGATAACATTAAATTCAACCCCTTAGATAGTTGCTATAAATTTTATCCGCGGGCTGTAATCTTAACATAGCAGCGTATAACAGTTAGAACAGCGAAACGGTTAACATAGCGTACATATATTTTACTCCAGGCTGAACTTAACATGCTCTCCTTTGGATAACATAACTAACAGTCGTTAACATAACAGCGGCAGCGATTATGCTGCTAACAGCCCAAGAATCTATGCTTAGTTTTATTATTGCATTTGATTAGGATTAAAAAATAAAAAAAACCAATACATTTCTAAAATAAATGCAGTTGCTGAATCAAAATTTACGTAATAACAATGACAACAAAATAAAGTAAGTAGCCAAAAAATGTTTGGAATTTTCACATATTATGGCATTTGGAAAGCAGCTCATATAAATTACAGACACTGCTTCGATGCAGCTGCAATTGGAATTGCTAACGTCTTTGTTTTATTATGCTATTTTGAAATTATTTATTGGCCAGCGCTGGCGAGCAAAGGCCACGGCTAATGCGTAGTTCAATCGAGTAAGTAATGTGCATCAATTTTCAGCTCAATAACGCGTGGAATACAAATGTGAAACATGTGCAAATATACGCACATACACAAAGACAGATAAATATGCGCAGAAATAAATATCTAATAGGATGAGGCTGTAGCAGCAACAGCTCGCTCTAGTTGCACGCAACTCGACATTGATTGGTGTGTGAGTGTCAAGTGGAGTGTGACGCGTTCCGTTTCAGTGTTGTGGCAAGCAGCAGCCGCCATATTGTTTGCTCTTTGCCTTGCCATGCCACACAGCTCGCAGCGCTTTATCTGCGTTTATTTGTTTTTGCTGTTGTCTTGCCACTAGACCCCCGTCTGCCCCTCACCCAGCACCCCGCGTTTGCAATAGAAGAAAAATTGCAATTGCTTGGCAATTGTTTTTCTTTTAGCGATCGTGTGCGCTGCCATTTGTTTGCCAGCGAAGTGGGCTTCAAATATTTGCTAAAGCAACAAAGCCAGGGTCGAGCAGGGACGGAGCGGGGCAAAGTCGTAGCAGCGCAGCTAAATAATGTGCGTCTTTCAATTGTGTGGAAAATGGAATTTCGCAACATAAGCATGGCAGCTAGCTATGGCAGCATATAGATAAACTTCTGTCCACATTCAATACGAAACAATACACACACACAGACGCACACACGCACGCACTGACACAGACAAACATTTGCATGCAAACAAGCGAGCCAAAGTTGCAACACAGCCAGTGCAACTGCAACTCCATTGTACAGGCGGCTGGCAAACTAAACATTCATAAGCAAACATGGAGCTAAAAGCAAACTTGCAACGTTTCGTGTCAAGGCATGCAATGGCCAACTTATGTGGCATGTCTCAGAGTCTACTCAACCGCTCACTCCGCCTTTGGCGCCCTCAAGTTTCTCAATTTTGTCACGACAGCCAAGTAATTAGTGCCAACTAGTTAAGTGGAAAGTTAACAACGGATTTTCGGCTCAAATTTCAAGCACAATTAAACCGAATTAATTCAATTTGATTCTGGGCGTCAATTACTAGTGCCACATGTGCTATAAATCGTGACATTATCACTTGCCTAGCCGCCGTGCCGTTGCCGTTGCCTTTGCCTGACTTGCAGTTAATTAAAAATGTTGCTGGCAATTTAACACTGCAACCTAGGCCAGGCAGCCAGCCAAAGATTTATGTTGCCACCTTCACGCTGGCCTGGCGAGCTGCCTTTTAATTTCATTTTGTTGCAACTTGTTGTATAGACAGCGGGAGCCGTGTGTGCTCATGCACATATTGCCGCCGTCTTTCTAATTTATGTGTTATATAATTTATTTTATCTGATAGAGCTCAGACTGCGCCTTTAATTAGGAAGAAATGAAACTTATTTAACAAATAGTCTGCTAGAGCTTCTTTTCTTTTTGCTATTGCTCACATCAGAGATCGTCACTTGCTTGTGGGTCTATATAATTTAAAGGGTTTTACATTAAGCAATACTTCAGCCTAGGCATGTGAGTGGGAGTGGTGCGATCATTCTCTCATTCGCTTTGGCTGCTGAGCGTCCGAGTCTCTAAATAGCTTAGATGATATAGTCTCAATTATTTATTATTTACATATTATTATTTAAAATTGCTTCAATTATTTTCAACAACACCATTTAATATTAACAAGCTTTCTTGCATTATTAAGTTAATCGAAAGCGTAAAATACATGTAATTTGTTGTTTTTATTTTAAAATATTGGAAAGCAATTAAAAACAATTAAAATATAATGAATTTTAAACAATTGTGTTAAATTATTTTCTATAATCTCGGTTTTTAAATGTTTGCTTATAATACTTGTAATTTAAATAGAATTTAAAGTAAACTAACTCTGTTAGTAATGAATACAATTACTAATTTTTTATTAAAACTTACACCATACATTCTGATTAAAAATTCTGTTATGCTCAATAAAGCTTTCCTAACTTTATGCCTGCCTTCGTCGCCCACTTAATAATTTGTTTATATGTTTCTAATCATTCACACTAAATGCCCACAACAGAGCCGCCGCCTCAGCAGCAGCAGCAGCAGTAGAAGCCGGAAATCAGCTAAGCCACAATGCCTGTAGCCCAAAGGCAGCTTTGGCCGCTTAACATTCAGCTCATGTGTCCGTTTGCCGGCTTGTCCGCCGTATATGTATATGTTTGAATGTATGGGTGCTTACAGCACACTCCATACGCGGTGACAGGCAACAACAAATGTTCAAAAATTTGTTAACATCAAAAAGTACATTAAAGGCTCAAAGAATGCGCTTTCGTGCGGAAATTGCTTACGTGCGTGGCATTAACAAATGACATTTTTGTATGCGACTGGCAACAACAGAGCGAACAGAGCCAGAACAGTCTGCGCCCGCCACCACCCGCGGCGTATAAGAGTGATAGCTCGCTTAAGGGTGCATTTGAGTTTAGTGTGGAACGTGTGGAACTTGTCGCTTTGTCGCCCAACATTCAGCCACTAGCCGGCGGTGGTGAGTTTGCGTTTTTTTGTAGCTTGTGCGCATGTTAGAGCAGCAGCAACAAGTGAGCAGTGTAGAGAATTGTGTAGAGTTATGTTAGTGCGGCTGTTAAGTTAACAGCAGCCCACTAACAGAGGCCTGCTGCTGCGCTCAAAATGAAAATGACACACGTAGTTTGGCTACGTGCTACAACAAAATAATTAAAAACTGCAGCCAAGCAGGGCCAACTGGCCTCAACTCCAGCTCCAGCTCCAGCTGCATACAACGGTTGATGGCCAAGTATGTTGCCGTTGCTGTCACGCCGTCATTTGCTCTAGAGCTCCGCTTACAGCGCTTGACAAAGGCCAAAAGAGCAATGACATGGCGCGCCAGCTCCACTTACACTTGTAGCCAACGGCAGCAAGTGAAATAATTTTGCAACCAGTTGCGAAAAAAGTCAATAAGCTCCAATAACGCAATTGACAAGCTGAGACAGCGAAAGGACGCTGAACGCAACGCAGTGTTGAGTGTTGAGTGTTGAAGGGTTTTGCTCAGCGAGCCATGTGGCAAGTTCAAGCAGCGCTATGTGGCTGTGCTGCAGGCCAAAAACCCAAAGTAATTTCAAGCTTAAAGAAGCTCAAAATTGATTATCAGCAAGCGCACAATTTTATTGCAAATAACTTAATAACAACAGCAACAACAACAACAACTTTAGCTCAGACACGCGCTTCATCTTCATGCTTCATACTGCTCATCCTCATGGCTCTTCCTCCTTGTTGGCTTTTGCTGGCGGCGCTGGCAACTCACGCATCTCTTCGGAAGAGCGACCCAGCACAATGCGTCGCGCCGACTTTGGAGTGCGCTCCAATGACTTCTCGATAGATTGCCGCGGCGTTGTGCGCACACTAGAGACGGGTGAACCACTTGTTATGGGCTTCTTGTTGTTCCACACGCAGAGCACAAAGCGTATTTCCTTATTGAAGGCCTGCTTAAAGGTGAGCTGCAATGGAAAGAGTGCGAATCACTGTCAGTTGAATTTTAATTGAGCGAACTCTGAACGCGTCGCATGCTCTTTGATAATTATTAACAGCTGTTGAGCAAAACGAAGAGAGAGAGAGAGAGACATAGCAAGTGCAATTAAAAGTTAGTTAGTGTAGCTAAAAGCTGAAAAGAGAAGAGCTGGGACATTAGCACTGTTTACTAATATTCAAGACTTATAATTAGCTATTAAATATTAAAAGAAATGTTATAGTGCAAATTAATTTATACTTAGTTATTAAATAAAAATATAAAATAAAATATTTCATTTTTAAAAAATTTAAGTAAACAAATATAAGCACAAAAAAGTGAAAAAGTAAAGTAAATGAAGTGCCTCTCCAGCAAATATAAAGAAAAATAATAAAATTAATTTATTACTACGGTTAATTTAACTTTAAATACTTCTTTATAATAGTTTTTAAATCACCCGTGAAGAATTTAAAAACTTTTCAGCTATAAATATCAACGTTTCCAACATTAACGTTAAATCTTTGCTAATTAAAAATTGAGAACTATTTAATTTCAGAAAAAGCTTACAAAGACACATGCGCCAAGGTATACTACACAAGCGCTCTTCAAGCGCCACCTGCTGCACATAGACCAGGAACTCTATGATGCCAATGAGAAACGCTATCAAGATGCCCACATAGAGGGTATAGAAGATGCCACGCAATGCTTCAAAGTCCATGTCAGGTGTGGCATCCGGATCGGGCTCCTCCGAGCAGCTGGAGTTTGTATTCTTCCACCATTTTTGCTTGAGATTGTAGAGCTCGCCGCGTTCACTCAAACGCAAGATGGAGGCGCTCAAATTGGAACGATAGTCGGCACCGAAGGGCACAGCTATGGCGTAATGCTTCTCGCCAAACTTTTCGCCCACCACACGCAAATCGCAGTGCTGCTCCCGATTGTATTCGAGCGTAGTGGTCTCCATGAGGAACATATACTCGCCCAAGCTGCTGAGCACACGATCTACGCCCTCATCGTTGTCCTTGGTAAAGGCGGAGGGATCATCGTTGCTCATCAGATTGAAAGCCAAGCGGTAAACCGTTTCATTGGACTCGGCCAACAGATTGTAGGTGCTACCGCCTTGAATGGTGCCAAACTTAACTTTCTTCTGTGCACTCAAGTCTTTGAGGCTGGTGATGCTGCCCTCCATTTTGGAGCTGGTCAAAAAGGCAGCCAAGTTGGCAGTATACGAGTTGGCAATAATAATGGCGAATATCCACCAGGTGGCCTCAAAGAAGCGCACCTGCGGACTACGCGGCAGAATGTCACAACCTGCTGTCATTATAGACGCCACCGTTAGCCAGAAGGTATTATGCAGATGCCATTGATTCTCCAAGCTGTCTGGGTCGTGATTGCAGGGATGTGGATTCTCCCATTCCTCCTTGGCAATGCTGAAATGGTAACTTTAAGCAATGTGTTCCACTAAAGAGCTGGAGGGCCTGCTCACCGTGCTATAATAACTTTCAAGAAGGACATGGCAAACACTGATATGAGTATCCATATCCATACCATGCCGCCAAAGGGCTCCAGATAAGCGTGCAGCTCCTTCTCCTTATGCGGACTCTTGTAAGCCAAAATACTCACGCCCAGCTGCATAAACGGCACCGTAAAGTCCACAGCTGTGCGTCTAGCTTGGGTAATGGTCAAATCGCAGATGCCCATGTGTGCGTCCTGCAGAGCAAGCAGAGCAATAAGTAAAGCCAGCAAGCCTAGGTTAAGTTCCACTCACATTATTAACTATTTCACCAATGATGCCATTCCATTGCTTCGTATCCTTGTCCTGTTTGCCGTACTGTCGATCCGCCACAGGCACAAATATATACTCGAAGCCCACCTCCTGCGCAATGGCATCAATTAGATCCACCGCATAGCCTTGGTATATGGCATTGCCCGTCAAATTCAACTTTTGCGCCGTCTCATTATACGAAAAGTAGGGCGGACCAATGCGTGTGGCAACGCGATAGACCACACGCTTCTGCACCTTCAGGTCCACATTTAGCTGCGTTATTTGGCCACGCGTATCCCACACGGCCACGGCCACATTTTCCGTCGGATCATAAATCTCAATATTGAAGTTAATGCGCTGTCCATCCTCGTCAAACTGCAAATTGCTGCTGCGAAAGTTTGTGCTATTCACGCCGGAAGTCTGCCCATAAAATCCAAAGCCCCACCCCCACCCAGCGTTAGTATTAGTGCCACATCAAGCGTCAGTCCGTCAGCCCAACTTACCGCCTTCATCAAACGCATCAAATAGCGGCCCATTTGCCAGCCACGCCCCTCCGCGTTAAAATCGCAGCTCAAACGCGGCACGCTCATGCGATCCGGATAAAAGTAGCTGGCATTACGCCAGGCCTGTGCAAACAGCTGCAGTGAATCGTGCAACAGATCCTGCAACAGCATGCGCTCCGGCTCAAAGCTCTCAAACACAACAGAATCTCTTTGGGTCACCAGGCCATACGGGTCGACATGCTGTGGATAGTTAAAAAAAAATTAGATTAACATATATACAGAATGGCCCCTCAACTTTTGGTCTAGCAAAAAGTGTGTAGGCCAAGCTGCCTGGGCGCACATTACAAATACATATATATTATATACAAAAGCAGTTTAAGCAAAGCTTACGCAATAAACAATGCATTACGACATACATTGGGTTATGCGAAGCTACGCAAACAGCATTTACACATACAGAGTTACATCTGGAATGCGAGCTACGCTAATAACAACACAGTAAACATACATACATATGTGTAGCGCCACTGCAGCTGCGAGTGGACATACGCACATTTCTAAAATGCGACTACGCAAAAACACACTTGTACATACATATAACATTAAGCTAACATAGTGCGCTGCGCAGTGACATACGCACATTCTGGAATGCGAGCTACGAGTAATACATTACTCATATGACATACATTAATAGAATAAGTTGCCACAGTTACCAGCTGCATTGATATATTTAAATGCGTAATTAATAAGTAAAAAAAGAGAGGACGCGACGCAGGACAGTCAGTTCTGTTTCGGCGTTCAGTGAATAAAGAGTGAAAGTTGTGAAGTGAAGTTTGTGTACTCATTTATAGACATACTATATTAAGCCTCCGACAATCTCAGAAGTGTGAACGATATACACCTACAAAATGAATAACAGTGAAATAAATGTCGATGTGGAGATCGCAGAGTTTTCAGTTATCCAACTGAAAACCTGGCTGGCGGCGTTGGAGCAACCTACCACTGGCACCAAGGCCGAGTTAGTTGCACGTCTTAACGCGATCTCGCCACAAACACGTGGCGCCAGACCTAATTCAACCACAGAAGACCCTGACGCAAGTGGACACAACAGCGACATGGACGAGCAAAGCGTTATTTCATCACAAAATGAAGCGGTCGACAATTTAAATCAACAGGCACAAGACACAGTTGGCGACACACCAACAACTTCAAACGCAGACATACACAACCATGACGTGTCCGTGCTGGAACAGCTACGTGGGATACAGCAGATGCTAGCAGAACTCAAAAGCCCAAAAGGAGAAGAGCACCACACCACAAATGGCGACAAAAGTGGCAACGGTAGCGATAACATAGAGAAGCGAGCAATCTTTGATATAAATGCTAAGCAACAGCGAAGTGACAGTGCAGCTTTGGCTTTGTCACAAGCTAAAGAAATCGCAATGAGCTACGACGGAACAACATGTGCACGTCTTTGGGCAGCACAAATACAAAATATTGCAAATATGTACAACTTGGACAATGGCAACATGCGTATTTTGATAATCTCAAAATTAAAAGGCAGTGCTCAACAGTGGCTACATGCCAACACAGTGCGAATTATGGAACCAATCGACGCAATATTGGAACAATTAATTTTTGCATTCGGGGATCAACAATCTAAAATGGAGTTACGGCGCAAATTCGAGGATCGTAAGTGGCAGCCCGGTGAAAAATTCGCAGCATACTTCGAAATAAAAATGATGCTGGCCAATGCGATTGCCATCGAACCAGATGAGCTGATTGAACATATCATCGAAGGGATACCAGACATCAACCTGCGCGATCAGGCGCACATACAGCGATTTTCCAGCCCAGTGCAGATTCTTTGCGCTTTCGCCAACGTACACATTCGAGGACGGACAGCAGCACCCAAGCAGAGGGCGCCATCAACAGGAAATGCAGTTCGCAGAGCTGGAGTACGTTGCACAAACTGCAACTCAATCGGACACAACGCACAGGAATGCCGAAAGCCAAAAAGGGAGCCAGGATCATGCTACGCGTGCGGCAAATTTGGACACTTTGTGGCACAATGCCAGGATAAGAACGAACTGCGGGGCAACAACTATGTAAAGTATTTTAAAATTTATTTTGTTAACAATAACCCATTTTCAAAAATTACAGCATGCCTTATAGACTCAGGTAGTCCCATATCTTTCATAAAAAAAACACTCATGCCCAAAGAGGCAAACTTACAAACTGTAACTGAATCCTATTTTGGATTAAATAAAAGCCAACTTGAAGTGTATGGCAGCATATTATGTTATGTTTTCAAAGAAACAACAAAATGTTATTTTAATTTGATAGTAGTTTCAAACGAGTCTATGAGTCATGATGTAGTTTTAGGCAGAAATTTCATGGATGCATGTAATTTGAAATTAGACCTTGACACGCTAAAAATGATAACAGTAGAAAACAGTCCACACCACAATAAAAATCTGTCTCACAATATTAAAAGATTTAAGAATAGCTCTTACACAGTAATTCGCAGAACTGAACCAAAGGTTAAGTCAATTCAAAAGTTTTCAAGAAGATATAAAATAGAACGACAGTCAACTGATAAAACTGATACAATTGATATAAATGATACTACTGATACAAATGATACAACTGATACAACTGATACAAAGCATACAACTGATACAACTGATACAAAGGATACAACTGATACAACTGTTACAACTGTTACAAATGATAAAATTAATATAAATGATACAACTGATACAAATGATACAACTGATACAACTGATATATATGATGCAACAGATACAACTGATCAACAAAATAAAAAATTGGCAACTGATAAAACTAATACAACTGATATAAATGAATCTACTGATACAACTGATACAAATAATACTAATGATACAAATGATACAACTGATACAACTGATACAAAGGATACAACTGATCAACAGAATAATAAATTGGCAACTGAGCAACAAAATAAACGACTAGAAACTGATACAATTGAGCAACAGAACACAGATAAGAAAGAAAACATTATCCTAAAAAACAGACAAGACCAAACAGTAAACGTGGAAAACTTTGACACTGAAATGTTTAATATCTATCACACTGACAATGAAGAAATTGATTATAAATGTGGGGAAAACATAGGTTATGGAACAAAATGGAAATTTACAAGAATACTGAGGGAAAATTACATAAACGCAATACGACCGGAAAAACCAACAATCAGAGCAGAGATTAAACTATGTTTAGAAAATAGCAAGCCTTTTAGTTGTTCTACACGACGACTGTCTTATACAGAAAAAGAAAAGCTACAGCAGTTATTAGACGAATATTTACAAAACGACATTATTCAACCAAGTGATTCTGAATATGCTTCACCCATAGTATTAGTTAAAAAAAAAAACTGGCGACATGAGATTATGCATTGATTTCAGAAAACTAAACAAAGTATTAATTAAAGACAATTACCCACTGCCACTGATAGACGACTTGTTGGACAAATTAGTAAACAAAACGGTATTCTCAAAACTAGATTTAAAAAATGGTTATTTCCATGTTTTTGTAGACAAAGAATCAGTGAAATATACATCGTTTGTAACGCCCCTTGGCCAATTTGAGTTTCTCAGAATGCCAATGGGAGTAAAAAACGCTTCCGCAGTATTTCAACGATTTGTTAATAAAATATTTTGGGATATGATTAGGGAGAATAAAGTTATTGTTTACATGGACGATATAATGATCGCGAGCAAAGACATCAAAGAACATTTAGATACATTAACAATAGTATTTCAAAGATTAACACAAAACAAATTAGAGTTACGCATGGACAAATGCGAGTTTTTGCAATCAAGCGTCAAGTATTTAGGTTTTTTCATATCGAAAGACGGAATTAAAGCAGACGAGAAAGGTATTGAGGCCGTACAAAATTTTCCAATACCAGATAAAGCCCCTGCTGTTCAAAGCTTCTTAGGACTATGCTCCTACTTTCGCAGGTTCATAAAAGATTTTTCAACAATTGCCAAGCCGCTATACGATTTGATAAGGAAAGATAGAGAGTTTAAATTTGAAGAAAAAGAACTGGAATGTTTCACAATTCTAAAAAACAAATTAATACAGTCACCAATCTTAGCAATTTATGATTATAAGAAAGATATTGAGTTACACTGTGACGCCAGTGCATTAGGTTTTGGAGCTGTCCGACTTCAGAAGCAAGACGATGGAAGACTACACCCAGTTTTCTACTTTTCAAAGCGGACAACAGAAACAGAATCAAAGTATCATAGCTTCGAGCTAGAAACCCTTGCAATAATTTATGCTTTGAGACGGTTCAGAATATACGTACAAGGCAAACATTTTAAAATAGTTACAGACTGTAACTCACTGACGCTCACACTGAACAGAGTCGAACTCAACCCAAGAATAGCAAGGTGGGCACTTGAGCTTCAAAACTACGATTATGAAATCATTCATAGGTCAGGGAGTAGAATGCAACACGTCGATGCACTCAGTAGATGTAATAATATTTTAATAGTAGAAACAAACACTTTCGAAAATAATTTAGTCATTTGTCAAAATAAAGATACTAAAATTGTCAATTTAAAAAAATCATTAGAGAAAGCAGAGCACAAGCTATTCGAAATGAGAAACGGCATAGTGTATAGAAAAACAACAGACAACAGAGTCTTGTTTTACGTGCCCGAAAGTATGGAAGACCACGTCCTGTACAAGTATCACAATGACATAGGGCACATAGGCAGAGACAAAATGATTGACATTATAAAGAAAAGCTATTGGTTTCCGAGCATAAAAGAAAAATGTTGCTCGCACATTCAAAATTGTCTCAAATGCATAGCATTTTCCCCAACAACAGGAAAAAGTGAAGGATTTTTACACAGTATCCCGAAAGGCTCAAAGCCATTTGAAACAATTCACATTGACCATTACGGCCCAGTGAGCAATGCTAGAGCGAAGAAATACATTTTTGCCATAGTTGACGGGTTTACAAAGTTTGTAAGACTTTACACAACGAAGACCACAAACACAAAAGAAGTAATCATAGCACTTAAGGATTACTTTAGGGCCTACAGCAGACCGAAAATCATAATTTCCGATCGAGGCAGTTGTTTTACGTCAAAAGATTTCGAGAATTTTACCGCAACCACAAACATTAAACATATTAAAATAGCAACAGGATCCCCACAGGCCAATGGGCAAGTGGAAAGAATTAACAGAAGTTTAGGGCCAATGATTGCAAAACTGGTCGATACTGAAAACAACGTACATTGGGACACCATTATTGACAAAGTAGAATACGCATTCAACAACACACAGCATCGCAGCATAAAACAAATGCCAAGCAAAATGCTATTCGGAACAGAGCAAAAGGGCGCAATAATAGACAGTTTAAGAGAAAAACTAGAAGAGCTAAACACAACAGCAACAGAAAATTTAAAACAGATTAGAATAGAGGCCAAGCTAAATCAAGATAAAGCACAAAAGATATATGAAACTTACTTCAATAGAAACAAGACTAAACCAAAAACATACAAAAAAAGGCGACTACGTAATGGTAAAAAATTTTGATACAACAATAGGCGCACCTAGAAAACTGATACCGAAAAATAAAGGCCCATACAAAATAGAAAAAATTTTGCGCAATGACCGATTTTTATTAAAAGATGTGGAAGGTTTTCAAGCATCACGCACGCCATACATTGGCGTGTGGAGCGTTCAAAACATTAAGCCATGGTTCAATAGAAATAAAAATAAAAGCAAATAAATTAAGAATATCAACATGTATATTTAGAAATAATTTAACTTTAAGAAAAAAAAAAAAGAAAATGTGAATATTAGATGTAAGTCAAAAACTGTTAAACCACATGATCAGGAGATCAAACGGTCAGGATGGCCGAGTTGTGGTAGGCAAGCTGCCTGCACATACCAAATACATATATATATATACAAAGGGTTAAGCAAGCTACGCAATAACAATGCATTACGTACATACATTGGGTTATGCGAGCTACGCAACAGCATGCACATACAGATGTACATTCTGGAATGCGAGCTACGCAATAACAATAACATAAACATACATACATTGTGGTAGGCCAGCTGCAGCTGCGCAGTGACATACGCACATTCTAAAATGCGAGCTACGCAATAAAACACACTTGTACATACATATATACATTAAGCTAACATAAGTTGCGGCTGCGCAGTGACATACGCACATTCTGGAATGCGAGCTACGCAGTAATATACATACTCATATGCACATACATTTAAGTTAGAATAAGTTGCGCAGTTTACCAGCTGCATTGATATATTTAAATGCGTAATTAATAAGTAAAAAAAGAGAGGACGCGACGCAGGACAGTCAGTTCTGTTTCGGCGTTCAGTGAATAAAGAGTGAAAGTTGTGAAGTGAAGTTTGTGTACTCATTTATAGACATACTATATTAAGCCTCCGACAAAAGCTGCTGTGTTTGTTTATCAGTCATTTGCCTAAGCTATCAAAGTTTAAAAACTAAAACCCTTACAGTAAATAAAAATAGTTTATCAATCAAAAAAAAATATATATAGTAGAAAAATTCAGCCTTTTCTAATTGTGTCTTAGTTTTGTTTGAATAATGTTTTTAAAACTAAGAACAGTGTTTAAAATGCGAGACTTGAGGCGTTTTCTTTAGCTGATTCATACTCAGAAAGTATTTAATAAAATTCTTGAGCATATGCGCGAGTTTTTGGAGTCGCCCATCTGACTTTAATCAGTATACTTTAGTCTAACCACAAAATATATAGTTTAACCCTCGAATATTTAGCGTAGTCATTCATATTTAGTTTAGCGTAACTTTGAGCTCAGCTAATGCGTATTTAAGTGTTATGCATACAGTCTGTGTAAAAAGAAAACTTACAGCTGGCTGTTCGGCATTCACTAGCAAACGCACTGCGGTTATATTCACGGCAAAGGTTTCATTATCCGCTGTGAGCTCCTCCAGATTGTCGGTATAACTATCCAGATTAGTCAGAAATACGTTCTGTTGAACAGCAAATATAATAATTTAATTAAAAATCATTAGCGTAGTAGTTTGCAACTCACATTGAATACACCCGTTAGCCCAAACTCTGAGGAGGAATTCAAAAGCTCGACGAGCATATCTGGCTTGCAATCCAACACCACACGTCGCTCGCCTTTAATGCTCTTCCATATAACCCTATAGTCGTCGTCTCTATGGAATTTACGCACACGCACCACATCGTTATGCATATCACGCAATTGCAGCAAATCCTGTAAGCGAGCTCTGGCTTGAGCTGTAAACAATGGCATTAGCTAAGTAAGCTCAATGGATTTGCTCTGCATGAGCAACGGACTGGCTGGACATGAGCAACGGAACGGAACGGACTGCTTACCATCCTCATCATCATAGACAATGGTAAATTTGCGCCAGCCAAAGTTTAGCACTATATCCGCATAGGCCTTGGACAGTATAAGCTGTGAGGGATATAGATTCAATGTCATCTGATGATTGGGCTTATCATTTAAATGCTCATCGTCGGCCACATCGAATTCGAGGTGCGGTATGCCGGTGTTGTTGCAAATTAAGGCAACAATATCTGCAGGTGTTAAATACAAGAATTAGTTCAAATAAGAATTAAATATCTTTGCTTATTCTAATTTAACTTAAACGTTATAACTGCTGCATGCTTTCTAATAAAATTCTATTCTACTCAATAGCAATACTAATAAAAATAAACTTTCATTCAACGATTTTTCTTTAATTCTTGCAGCTTAATAGCTTTCAGTTAAATTCCATTTAAAAAGAATATAAGCACCTACATATAAACTTTCAATTTTCGACACTCTTGGTATTCTCAACAGCTTTTGGCTTTTTGTTTTCATTTTTATTTTGCTTGTGCGTTCTATACAAATACCGCCCGCAATGTGCGCTATGTTCTGACAACCCCCAGCCCAGCCCCCGGGCTACTTACCACTTGCCGCTTGTGAACTTGGTCCAAAAATAGCAGCGACACCATCATCTATGAAAGCGCATGCTGAAAGCGACAAGTTTTGCCATATGAATTTCAATTGGTGTGTGTGTGTGTGTTTGTGTGTTTAGTGTTTAGTGTGCTCACCATGCTCCTGCAACGCGACGCTGCCATCCTCGGGATTCAGATGTTTTATCAGTGGGTTTAGTGTGAAAGTTTGCTCCGCCTCGGGGCCGTTAATGGCGTTCACCACAGCCAGAAATTCTTTCTCCAGCGCCAGTTCATTGTCGTAGAAAAAAGCGCCTGAGCATAAAAAGTCGCAGCTATTAAATAATATGCATATAGACTAGATAGCTCTACGGGTTGTTGCCTCACCAATGTTGATTTGCTGCTGCTGCAAACTGTCGCGCACCAAAACTGCACTAAAGCAACAACAAATAAACGCAATTCCAGGCCACATGCCTGCCAAACTGGAATTCTTTTTCTTTCGCAGCACAACGAGCGCAAGAATTTCGACAATGTTACGGCAAAGCTATTTCCGAATTATGTATCTGCTTGCAGCATACGGCACGGAACGTACGCGTCGAGCATGACTAGAGCACTGCCAAAGCTTTTCAAATAGATCACTTTTGGAATGGGGCAAAAGCAGCAGCTGTCAGCTGATTTGTTGGAAAAGCTTTGCAGGTCAGCTGCTCACCAATCAACGCAAATTGACTGCAAGACAAATTGATCTATAATATACACTTTATAAGCAAATGCGCATCAATATTGCACTTTTTGCATGTACTCAACTATAATATACACTTTAAAAGCAAATTCGCATCAATATTGTAATCAATATTGCACTTTGTGCATGCACTCGACTAAACCTTTCAGCTTCCTATACTGTGCAAATGTTTGAAAGCAATACAAAACGCTTTTTATATAAAAAAAAACATTTTTTTCATTAGCAATATAAAAATGTTATTTATAGAACATCTTTAAGTTTAATTCTTAATCTATTAAATAACAATTTATATATATTTTTGCTTTTCCTTTAACTATACTATATGTATAAGCAGCGTTAGCAAAGAGTTATATTCTTCGTTTGGCAAGTGTATGAAAAGACGGCATGATTAGCTCCCCAGGGTGCTGCAAAAAGGAGTCAAGTCGGTTCTCTGACATGTCAATAGCAGCACCATTATCCTTATGGGAGGTCGCAGCTCAATCAGACGCAGAATTTCACACGCCACACATACACACACATACACACACCCACACAAAAGGCAGTGAAGCCAATGCCAAACAGGAAGTCAGCTGGGCCAACATAATAAATTTATTTTCACACCAGCAGCTGCTCTATACCCACTCTATGTGTGTGTGTGTGTATTTGTGTTTGTGTGTGTGTGCGTGTACATTTGCGCAGCATTGATTTCTATTGAAAAGTGATGAGGTGACAATTTTTCATAGCAACAGCAGAAAAAAAAACTTAATAAGAGCCGGCAACCAACAAGCAGCGTTAAATGTTGTCAGCCTTTGGCAATTTGCATAAAAAACACATTGACAAAACACACACGCACATTAGCATATTTTAATGGTGTGCGTGTGTGTGTGTGTGAGCAACAATATGGCCGCTGGTGTCATTTTAGCTTCTGGTCTGTTTGCTTTAAGAGCTTTATTGATGCCAAACACGTTCCGTATTGAAGGCAACCTTTTTCTGTTTGACTGGCACGCACTGCAGTCAGAATTTGAATAATTTGGCCATGGCCAACAGGTAGCGTAGCTAACGCTTTTATTCATTCAACGCTGGCGGCAAAAAAACGAAAAGAAAAACAATCTAAAATGCCCAGCAGGCAGACATAAATATTAATAAACAAGTCGGTTGCAGCTTAAGCTTCAAGTTTTGCGACACGCAAACGCAGAAAAAATTGCTAAACAAAACACTTGCAAAACATTTTCTATTACAGCAAATATTTATGGTTATAATGCTATGCTACATATATATAGGAGGTATGCATGTGTGTGTGTCAAGCAAAGACAACAATTCTAAAGCCAAATGCTTGCCGCAAACTGCAGAAGAATCTGCAAAACTTTAGCTAGGTGATAAAAAACAAGCAGCAAGGCCAAGGCAGATGTACAGCCAAAGTGAGCAAGGGAGCAGCACATTGGTTAGACTGGGTTGCAAAAAGAGAAATCTATTTGAAAATAAGTTGCAGCAAGCAGCGAATAAAGAGCTACACTAACAATAATTTAATATATAAATGTAAAGCAATTTGCAAGCCAAAAGTTTATAGAACTTGCATTTAAAGTTCTTGCATTCTATAATTTTGCCATGCGTATACTTAATTTTGAAAGCTGTGTGTAATTAAAACAGAACTCTAAACACGCGCAACTCAGACTTCACACTTGTATCCATTAAAAGCTTAACGTTTGTTTTAAACAATTTTATTTTTTTAATATTTATGCATGCCAAGCTGCATGAACGGACGCACAGACTCGCAGCGCAAAGTGTATAAAAAGTTTTTAATACTTGGCCATAATGTTGCCAAAAGGATTATCCAAAAGAATGACTTTTAATGGAGACAGGAAGTAAGCGCATAACAGACAGAAGTATTAACTGTTTCCTTCCGACTGCCACTACAAGCGCGCACCGTGGGCCAAACGGACAGACGGACAGAGGGCCAGACAGACACATAGGTTTGTATGTATGACTATTTGTCGTATTTACAGCGAGTGCCAGTGACTAAGCGCTGTTAGTTGTAAGTAGTTGGTAGCTTGGATTTAGCCACATTGTATATGTGCATGTATGCGTGTGTGTGTGTGTGCGACAGCGGAAATATTTTAGCTTGTTTATACCAGTCTGGTAGTGGCCTAAAAGCTTATGCTTATTCTTATTTTTATTATTTCTGTGTATGCTGGCTAAAGGCAAAAGCAAAAGCTGGTCAGCGTCGCATTTGTTGGTTGCTAGGATTAAGTTCAGACGCAATATGCTGCCAGCCCGACTAATAGCGCTAGCTGTGTGGCAACTACCTAGCTACACTACTACTGCCTACCTATATAGATTGCGCTCATTTTCCATTTTAATGAGCACTCAGCTGCGCTGAAATATGAGGCGGAATCCACGCCGCGACGCTTCATAATTTTGCTTGGCCTTTTGCTTTTGCTTTAGCGCATTTTTTCTGTGTATAATGCCCAAGAAGAAGCAAGTGGCGCTAAGACGGTTTTGGCCGTGTCGTTTTTAGCGGCTTGGCTGACTGCTGCAGGATATTGCTTTAATTGAAATTTATGCTAAATAGATTGACACTAATGAGCAATGGCTGCCTGCCTAGCCTAGCGTAGACCACCCTTAGCTAGCTAGCAACATAATTAAATTTCCATTCAACATTTTTTGTTGCCACTGCCGACGCTGCCGCTGCTGCTGCTTCTTCATTTTGTTATTATTATTTTTTGCGCTATGTCAGCAGCAGCAGCAGCAGCAGCTCTAGTGTCTTCAGAGTGTCAACGAAATTATTGTTATTATTATTATTATTATTTTTGCTGGTGGCTCACATTTGCATACTAAATTGTGCTACAACAAATGGCACTTCCGCTTTGGCTTAGTGCTGAATTTCCGCCAAAAGGAAACTTGTTTGCCTGCCAAAACATAACAAGCAGATCTATTTGAACCATGATCTTGCATATGCTGCTCCTGCTCCTGTTCCAGCTCCTATGCTGCTTTTTTCTAGTGCTGCTGCTGGAAAAAATATACATTTATGGCTTTAGTGGCGGAAATGAGTTTTCGTCGTAAAGTTTTATGGCAATAGGCGTTTGCTTGTTAGCGTGTAGCAGCTCCAGTCTCCCTTTGTTCGTTGCCCAAAGCTCACAAAAAAAAATTGTAGCACGGAAATTACGCACTTGGCACTTGGCACTGCCAGCAATAGCCACAGCCGTCATGCCATATAAACATACAATGCACACACACACACACACACACACATATGAGAAGCACTTTAAGCACTGAGAGAAATACAATTGCTTTTAGCTCAAACATTTTTAAGCCACTGCCGGTGAACAAATTCATGTTCAATAATATTATTTGGAATAAAATAAAATAAAACATTTATAGCAAATGTAAAATATCAAGCTACTTAAAATTAAACATGAACTTTTATAATATTTAGCTCTACAATTTTATATATTTTTAATACTTCTCTTAACTTAAACAACTAGTTTCAATCAAAAAAGTTATTGGAAATAAATGTAAGTTTAAATTGCTCACCTACAATTTAACAGTAAGTAGATTCCCGAATATTTACGGTATATAATTTAATACCAAGCCAAATTCAGCACAAGCGTAAATTGATATAATTTCAAAACATGTTTAAATTGGATATCTTCACACTGATTACAGCAAAAGCAGTTTATGGCTTTTCTAAACTCTCCCCATATAGATCTTACATTACAATATTTATTTTGATTAATAATTTATTTGGAATTAGCATTTTATAGGTAAGTTAACAATGCACTTACCTATGACTTTTAGTGTTTTTTCTTTTTTGTCATGCAAGAGTTGTGATAATAAATGAAGAAAGAAGCTGACAATCAAACATTTTGTTATTTTTCTGATTGCTACTACTTTTTATTTTAATATGAAATGAATCAAAAACATTAAATAATTAGAAATATTTAATTAATTAATAATATTGTCTGCCTTACACATACCTAAATGAATACTATTATATAATGTGTATTTTCATAAATATTTTAAATAGATTTATTCTAAAGTTAATTGACTGCCAAGTGATCTACAATAGAATTTCTCTCAGCTTATGGCATACACAGCGTGTGTACATATGAATAGCTCGTGCTAGTTTTAGCCATTGTTTCGACAAGGCGCTGTCATCCATTGACACTCTGCATAAAAATAAAAGCTTTGCAATTGAGGCGAAGTGTCTGGGGTGGGGGTGGAGGTGTGGGTGGGGCTGGCTTCTGGGTTGACATTTCGTTTGCAGTGTGCAGAGTGCGCTGTTTACTGAAAGCATTTTCCATTACATTTAGCCTGCCACGCAACATTTCTCTAACATTTTGACTAAGCAGCGTGCACAACGTGGCGTATACGTGGCGTATTGTATATGGGGGCCAGCTTTTCCGTTTCCGGCTATGGGTGCCAATGCCAACTAACTTTGCTTGTTTGTTTGCTCTTTTGTTGTTATCATATGCGCTGCGCTTTTGTTTCAACGCGCTGTTGTCTCAGGCTTTTAATTCTTTTAACAATGGCGCTAAAAAGTTGTGCATTGAACAGCGAAAAAAAATATATGTACAGGGCCAAATGCAACTACCAAGAACCACCCGCATGTATAGCCAAAGATAACAAAAAATATTGTTCGCCGCAATGCAATTGTTGCCAAAGAAAAACTGACAAAACCAGAGAGTGGGAAAGAGTGTTGCTCATGTTTTTCATTTGTTTCAGCTTATTCACACGCTGGCAAAAGTTGCGCGCTGGGCAGAACGTATACACAGCATCCGTTTCCGTTGAAAAGTTTCATTTCCTACAGCCCAATACGCTACGAGCTACACACACGCCTGATAAAGTGTAAAATTAACTTTATGCAATAAACAACAACAGCAACAAAAGCAACGGCAACACTCTTGAAAGGCCTTTTGCCTTGCCTTGGCTTCTAGCAATCATTATGCATATAAAATGAGTTTACAACTGTTGCTTATCGGGGCTGTCAGGCAGCTGAAATCAGCAAGAAACAAATTTTGCACGTAACAGAAGAAAAAAAAATAAAATTGTATATGATAAATTTTTCGCATACGCAAGTTCATAAAGCAAGCAAAGGATATGCCTTAGCCTAGCTATGCATATTAAATAAGCTGACTTGTATATATGTGCGCATTGGCAACTTATTGGTAGCTTACTCCCCTCCACCCCCTCTCTCATTCCCTTGCTATCTCTCGCTCTGCTCTGCGGCTTGGCAGCAACACGAAAAGCAATCAAATTGCAAAAATTTGTTTCATTTTCTGCGATAACATGACTTGAATTTGATGAATGCCGTGGCGCGCGCTCAGGCCACGACCACAGCGCCAAGCTATAGATACATATACATATATTGGCCACCCAAAGCCAATCTCGGCGCGCTTTTTACGACAATACCGCACAGAAAAAAAAAGCGAAGAGCAGAGCAGAGGCGAGGCGAGGAATATGAGAGAAAAAATTCTGCAGATATGGCCAAATGAAAGAGTTATGAATCCGCAACTTTGTTGGCCCCGCCGCAGGCGCTGAACTCTTACGAATGCCAACGACGATATTACTAATACGCCCCCTTGTACGCCTCGGCAGAGGATTAAAATAAATGTGGCGCATTTGTATGTGCTGCACGAGCAGCAGCTCGATTGGCTGGGCAAAGTCAAGTTGCCTGGTTTTAGCGGCTTATATAAGCCATAGACTATTGCCAAGCACTTGAAGCAGCGCACATCACATGCAAATCTGTTGGGTAGTTTCGTTTCATTTTTTCGTACTTTAACTTTGGCTGCCGCCGCTCCAAGCATCAGCTTGACAGCTTTTCCAAATTTTGTAATTACGCGGCACGTCAAATGCACACGCCCACAAATAAATGACCATAAACAACTTGAGTTAACAGCCTGCAGGCCACGTCAGTTGCTAGGGCTTAATTTGCGCTGATTTTTCAACGTGATGTTCGGGTCAGTGCGCTGCAGCAACTGATGAAACATTTGAGATTTCATTTACCAGCACAATTTATTTGAAGGCATTTTTTTTCTACATGCTACACATAAGATATCAAAATTATGTTGTGCTTAGTTTTCAGTGCAGGATTAATGTTGGTAATAAGCTTAAATTTAAGCGCTCGTCAAATTACTCTTGATTCTTTTCATTCGTTTAGCTATATGGCATAGTAAGTATTAAAAAACATTCACCCAATTATATTATAAAGTTACTCTAGGCGAAATGATTCAAACAGCATTTAGATTATACTCAGTATTATTCATAGTCTATTTTATTTATTTATTTATTTATTTAATGTCAACTATGAACACTCGACGAAAAGAAAATGAATACAAAAATATTTAAAGTTAACCTTAAAAGTATTTAAAATTAAGCTTTTGTTTTTAAATTTGATAAACTTATAGATTGGGAGTGTTGAACAGACCCAACATTCGTAGCAAGGATTGGGGAAAATCCAAAAGCCAATACAAATTTATTATTGCATATTATTGATAAAATTTATTTTATGCATATTTTTAGAATCCATTTGAATACAATTTTCTAGCCTTTTCTTTCATTTAAATATTATTTTCCAATAATATATTCTAAGCTTTAATTACACTTTAGATTTCTTTATATCTATTAATATAAAATAGCTTTCGAACTTGTAAATTTGTATACGCGTATTCACATACAATTTTTGAACAATACTAATTCACGATTAGTATTTAAATGAATTTAAATTAACTATAAATCTGCCACTGCTACTCTGCTAATTTTATTAAATTGTAGTTTTGATTCCTTGATTTTAACGCTCGGCTTAACTTGCCTTCAAAGCTGCATTTTCATTGTGCGCGCTTTAATGGGCATAAAGCCAGCTCTTGCTACCCTGGGCTATAAGCTGCTTTTTAACATTTTCAGCAATCATTTTTTGTTATTTATAGTTGCTTTTGTTATTGCTGTTGTTGTAGCATATGCAGCTACCGTTATCAACTTGAAAAATAAACGCAGCTCATGGCAGGCTCATTTAATATGAGACATAAACCGCTTTGTAGCCAAGGGAAACTCAATTACAGTTGCCGTGTGTCCAAAAGACTCAAAGACACAACAACAAAGAGACTGCCTAGTTTGCCTCGCCCGCTCGCATTGTTGAAATATTTTAATGAATCAAATGGCAATGTTGGCAGTTCGATATTATATGTATGTATCTCTCTCTCTCTCCTTCTCTTGCTCTGTCAGTTGACTGCTCTGCTGTTTCGTATAGCATTTCAATCGTGGGGGATATGACACATCATCAAAGTTGGCATATTTCATTATTCGACATCGATATGCTTGCGTGTTGCGTGCCAACGCTCAATATGCTAAATTTTCAGCAGCCCACGCCCATCACAACAACCACACAAACACAACATTCAAGTGTACACTTTAGTCAATCGAACTTTTCACTGTGATGTGTGTGTGTCGTGTGGCAGGCAGAAATTTTCATTTCGTTTGGCGCGTCATTTGAGGCGGCGCCGCTTGTTATTGTTGCAACAGCAACATTGCTGCCATTTGATTGAAATCGCATAAAACAAAAAGCAAGCGGCATTGCTGCCTATGTGAGTCATAAAAATATTTACAAGTGTTTGGTGTTCGATATTTGGCGCATTGATTTGATTGCCCAGGCACACAGAGCGGAGAAAAAGGAAACAAACTTTTGATTGTTTTTCGCGTTTGCGCCTAATGACAGCTGAGCATGACATGAAATATGAGTTGATTGTGCATCGTAGACGCTTGGGGGAGGGGTTGAGAAGCGCACATAAACGGGTTATAAATCGTAACGTAAAGTCACAGCTTTGGTAAATTTGTAGCCCAGCATAATGGCCAACAGCAAGCTCATTAGGCCACAGCAATTACTTTTAATTAATGCCTTTGAACAGCATAAAATTTCGCAGACTTCGAACAGCGCCCCAGTACCCAGTCCCCAGCTACCTTTCTTACATGCCAATTAACCAAGTCATAACAGCGAGCACGGCGTTGTCGCCTGCCTTGGCTAGTTGGGTGTCAACTCGGTGGTGCAACGGGGCGTATTAATTAGTCACTCGAAGCCATCATCAAGCAGCGCGCACATTTAAAGCTTCACCTTGACGCGCGCTCTCATTTCTCATTCAAAATATGTCGCTTTCTCTTTCTCTCACACACACACACACACACACACATATACACGCTCTTGCAGTCTAGCTAATTGGCTTCATTTGCAGTTACCCTGTGGTCTCTTGTGCTGCTCCTGCTGTTTGCTCTCAATAGCGTATTGCATAAATTTATTTACGGCGTGCAATCAAAATTTTTCTAATTGGCTATGAAAAAGCTTATAATTCAAGCATAATGCGCTCTAATTGCTTTAAAGATTTTTACGCTACTCAAATTACATGCCAAGCTGCAGTTCGCAGACTCTGTACATAAAATCTGGACTAAACAGAAAGTAAAAGGCTGCCAAATCGAATCAGTTCCGACTTTATTTTTAAGCTATGCACACAAGAGGATTATAACTTTGTTAAAGCTGCGAGCTCTGCCAGCGATATCAATATAAATTATATTTTATGCACTTATGTATAGAGTTTAAAGTTAGTTGCATTAAAACAAATAAATTACTCAAATCAAAGCTACATACAGTATGTGATTTTATGGTTGAGTTAGTTATTATTATTAGTTTGTATAATAAGGTAAGTCTTGGTATAATAATTAATTTTATTGATGAGCTTGATGTAATGTTATTATTAGTTACTATTCAGGCAATAAAAATAAACAAGCTGCTTATATGCTAGCTATATACTGGGTCTCAAGCTGCCGGCTGCGTCCTGTAGTCTTTGCAAGCTCCGAATTTTTATTTTTGGCATGCATAAAACACATTCAGGCAGCGGTAAAAAAAACACTTTACACGTTTTACCCAGGTGACATGTTGAATGCATAAAAGGCATTTGCACAAGTTTATATTGATAGGCACCCAGTACTGAAGGCGCAAGCACCCTGTAAAGTTTAATATGTTCAATATAAATAAATTAATGGCATTATAAGGTTAAGATAATTCTTAAGCTAAAATCTTTACAATGTCAACAAGTTTACAATTCTCCGCTCTGCCATTTTGTTTGATCAACAATTATTGCATATTTAGTCTATTGTTTTAAGCCTTGAACTCAAACTTCACTCAACACCATTATGCCCTTTCCGAAAGCAATTTTCCAAGTGGTAGAAGCATAAAAAACCCAACAGACCGCAATACACTTGGTTTTTACTGCGTTGAGTGTCAAACTTTATTTTTATTTGTTTTTGTTGCGCATTTTGGACATGACGTTAAAAAAGTCGGAAAATTGCATTTGCCCATATGCAATAGTTGTGTTGTCTACACACACACACACACACACACACACACACAGACAGACACATACATATATTTATATACATATTTGCGTATGGCAAGCTGGCAAATGTTTGCCTTTTATTTTAATTTCCCATGACGTCGCTGCCACACGTTGCGAGCTCTCTTACATTTTGGCTGTTGCGACGAGCAGCGAAGCACTTTACATTTTACGTTAATGTAAAAATTGTGCACTGATGTAAGCACGTCTTCCGCACTTCAGTCTGTGGGTTTGCTTGCATGTGTGTGTGTGGCCACTATAGCAAATAAAGACTGTAACTATTGCAGGCCAGACAGCGTGCATTTTAATAAGAGCGAATTAAAATGTGCACTGTGATATGCTTTCAGTATTTATGTTTTTAAATTTAAATTAATATGAGTGTGTCTAACAAATAAATTGCACTCGAAAAACTAAAGTGCATACACTCTATATTAAATAGTCACTGCAAATGTGACATACTGGCAAAATTGCCTTGTCAACTTGGTTTTCTGTCTGTCTGCCATGCATATTATATAATTTTCCCCATATGCGGATTAGTATTCAGCAATCCCCTAGCCCCGCTGTCAGCTTTGCCGCATACAAATAACAACAACAAGTAAAACAAGAGCAGCAGCAGCAGCAGCAGCAGCAACAGCAGGCAAAGCTAGTTCCATAAGCGGCTTTGGACAAAAGCACTTGAGCTTTGTATTTGAGAGTGTGTAATGCGAGGGAAGAAGAAGCAGAAGGCCAGCTTATAGTTTGTTAAACAGGCAACTAACGCTGCCTTTGTCTGCCGTTCCCGCCCGTTTACATAATGGCTGAGTAAGACAAAAATCAAGCATAGGCAAAATCGGATTTACTCGAATGCACATACAACATATATATATATCTATTGTGATAGAGCAGCGAATGAAATGATAAGACAAAGCGAGCTATGTATAAGCTGAAACATTAATAGCTTTAATGCGTGCTCGCTCTGCTAATCAAAGAAATCCAAAGTATCTTGCGAGCAAGTTAGCTGCCGCACAATTTCGCCATTTGGTTCGATCCAGGCCTGTGCTACTTCGGCAGCCTGCATGGCATTTTGCATTTCGAACAGCAAGCCGAATTTGTAGATGGGATCAACATTAATCTTTGCCTGCACCACTTGATCCATCAAATTGTAGAGCTGCAGCTCCAACAGCAAAGCACGTGCCAGATCTACGGCATTCTCATTACCTGTTATGGGATTGTTTTTCATATCAAGTGGCTTGACCAGCACGCGCGGACTAAAGTCAACACCTATAAGTACAAGTTTAAGTACAAAATATATTTAGGAATTAATAAGCGCTGCTAACCTTCCGCAAAAGCACAGCTGAGCATTGAGAGCAACGCAATTGCTAAATATATTTTCATGTTGTGGCAGCTTCGAAGAGTGGAGTACGACTGATTGCAAAGTCTGTGAATTGAATTTTTAGCCAGATAACAATAATGAGCGTGAGATTAACTGAGCGTGGAATAAGCAGAGCTGAACTTTTGCTGATAAGAATGTCAGCTCGAGAAGCGATACTACCAGCAAAACTGGAAAAAAAAATAGTATTAGCAATTCAAGCAGTGAAATGAATGAAAGTGAAATGAATGAAAGTGAATGCTTTGGGCGAAGCAAAAGTCTTAGCTCAAGTTTATTGAATGAATAACAAATTTGGTCAACAGTTTTCCAATATTGTACTACTCAGTTTTATTTATATATAATCAATTAACAACCGCGTAACATTATATCAATTATTAATCTCTTCGATTTTGTTTCTAGTACGATTAAGTAACTGCACACAGAAAAGTTTTATTTATATTTTTTAAATATGCTTCGTCCGAATCCATCACGCTCACACTTTTAACTAAAACTGATCAAGTCAACTCGCTCTGCTCAAAGCTCTCATAAGTCAACTTCTCGCATTGCCAGATAACCTTTTGACATCTGGGAGCATCCGCCCGACTCAGCCTCTCCGTTTATGCTTGTTTGATCATGCAAGGCAATAAATTTGTTCCTCAGCTACGAACAGCTGTTCTAACTTAAGCTCAAATTTCGGCTTTACACAGAGCTGATGAAGCTCAAGCGCTTTCCTCTTTGCACTTGCATTCACGCGCTCTCCTCTTGCGCGTTCTCTTCTTTGTGCGTGCATTCGGCACTACTTTAATAAAAGCGCGCGCTCTCTTTGTGCGTGCTCACTAATTTATTCTCTCTATGCACTTGCCTTCTTGCACAGCTGCATTCGCTATCACTTATCTCCTATCACTAGTTACCTATCGCTAAGAATTAGAAGGCCGTGCCTATAATTCTCTCCCTACACTTACATTCGATCATCGCAACTCACAAGTTGAACCTTTCCTCTCGCTTACTAATCGCTTCTAATCGCTTTACTTACTAAATAATAATTAATACGGCCGTGCCTTTAATTAATTTGTTAGTAAGAACTTACTTACTTTTGATCTTCGAAACGGACAGACCTTGCTCTATATTTATTTTCGTACGCCGGTCGTGCCGCATACATATATTCACAAATTTACTTGTAAAACTGAACTAAAACTAAACCTGCAGAGGGCAGTAATAAATCTACATATGATAAAGAAATTTCTCGTCGTTTCTAATATATATTCGGGCGTTAAATCGCGACGCGCAAAAATATAACTAGCGACAAGTCGTCAGCTCAAGACATATTAATATTGATTAGTGCTGGCAGTTTTTAAAATTAAATCCGCTGTTTTTCGTGGTACGAATTTGAAAAATAAGCTAAGAAGAGGCTAATTACAAGTACAATAACCCAAAGTTGAGTTAATATTCCGATAATGTTTTAAAAAAGCAGAGTTACTAATTTCCATATTTTAGTAGTAGTTGAGTAAGATTAGGCTTAAGGCTCTAAACATAATAACGATGAATAAAAAATATTATTATTACAATATTTTCTAATAACAATTATTTTTCGAATTGTGTTTCTTTTATTTCATTTTGATTAAGTTTCCTCTGCTGTATATCAATCGAGCATCAATCGCAACTACAATCAAACTGCCTTTAATACTCATTTAGCTTTTCAAATTTATGCATCATGTGTGTGTCTTTGGCTGTCTTTGGTTTGTTTATTATAATCAAAAAATACATTGGCGCTGGGCACTGGCACTCCCCTCGCTATTAAGTGAACAGGAAAATAATCAACTGACGCAAAATAATTTCAGCATGCTGCGATATCATCAAATTTCATGCACTATCAAAGTCAATTTCCTGTGCTGCCCCCGCAGTGATAACAAGTCCACTGCCTGCGGCGCAAAGCTGCTCAAGTCGACACACCCCCACGTCCCAGCACCCCACCCACTTCATTTTGAGTCACGAAAATAATTTATTCAACTGTAGCGGTGGTCGCTAGTCAGCAAGCAAGGACGATGAGATGATGAGAAGAAGAAGGACGACGACGATGGCGACTGCCCTGCGGTTCATTGTCAGTTAAGCTTTTTAAAAGAAAACCACTTAGGTTGTTGACATTATCCTTCACTTTCTATTTATTTTGTCATTTAATCAACTTCCTGACGTCGACGCCGCCGTTGATGTTGATGTGGCTGTCGATGTGCCCAGACTGATTTGCATACCAACTGCGTCGCCGCACAGTGGCGCCAAAACTTGAGGTGGACGACAGGCGACAGTCAGTGGCAATCCAATCCATCAGCCGCCTTGTGGGCTCGTTTGACTACTGAGTTGCCTGAGTCGCCAAGGCTCAGAGTAAATAAAAATTGGCTGCGGTCGAAAGTATAAAGTCAATTTGATAGCCTGGGCCAGCAGCAGCAGCAGCCTCACTGGCTCACTGGCTTGCTCATTTAGCGTTATTAAAGCAATTCTATGAATATTTTAAAGGCTTTGTTTGAACTGAGCCCAAAACTGAGTGCTGAGTGCTGCCTTGGCCTGGAGAGTGTGTGTGCCCCACAAAAGGTTTAGTGTTTCAATATGGCGCATAGCAAATGCACAAAGCGGAGACGTGGCATGTAAATAACGGCAATGCCACTTTGAAGTGGCTGCCACTACTAAATGCCATAACTGTGTATGGGGAGCGGGGGTGCTTTGTATTCATCACATTATGGTTCGCAAAAAATGAAAGAGAATAAAATAAACAAATGCCTTAAGTCGCATTTGGGCAATCAGGCGCACAATAAATTGTTTTTGTTTTTTGGCTTTAACATGAAAATGCTTTTAATTTTCCATTGACTAAACCAACGTCGTTTTGGGGGCATTTTGTGTGTGTCGAATCGAATGCAAAAAATACAATAGTTTGCATTAGGTATACAAACAATATTGATTGTAACACACGAAGTTAATTAGAGCTTCATCGCTCGCTGTGCGTAAATTATTAATTAAAAACAGGCTTGCCACGTTTAATTGCACCGCAAAATGAATGCAGTGAAAGCAGTGAGAGCAGTGCGCAAAATTTATTAATTAAAATGCCACAAAAGCGTAAACACGCACACATAGATACACTTAGGCAAACACAAAAGCAATGTGTGTGTGTGTGTGTGTGGCAACAATGCGGCACTTAAATGCGTGCGGCAAGTGCTCATCAAAACCAGACTATCACTCAATGCACACAGCATTTTTGTTAGTTTAATTATGTGTGCGCAAACTAACACACAAACACACAAACATATTTGTATATCAAGTCAAGCCTCATCGAGCTGCGGTTGTTGTCATTCACAATATTGCGCAGCATTGTCGTAATAATTGAAAATGCTCGCTGCCCACAAAACAAAACAAACACACACACACACACCGACAGACAAACACATGCAAAACACGTAAATTAACAATATTGTCAACTAGCATAATTTTTGTTTAATTTGAGGCTAACTGTCTGCATTTGATTTTTAATTGCGCGCCTTTATTGCAAATGATTTTTTTTTATTTTTTCCGCAGCCTGCGGTTTGCTCTAACGTTAGAAAGAGAAGCAAGCACAGGTGTCAATTTTATTTTTAATTTGTAACTAATATGCGCATCAAAAAGCAACAGTAGCTCACAATTAGTAGTAATAGCAAAAAGGGCAGCCCTAGTCGCTATCAAAGCTCAAACAAACGACCAGTTGACCAATGGCTTGAAAAAGTTCTGACAATTCTTTGTGAAAATACTAAAAATTGGCTTCATTATTTGCAATTTATATTACGCTTCAGTCAAATGATTTTGATAAAAGATAAAATAAGCAATAGTTTAAAACTTGGGAGTTTGTTTTCGACATTTACAACTAATTTATATAATTTGATTTTTTTTTTTTTTTTTTGAATGAACTGGCTATGCTGTTATAATTAGAAGTTACTTAAATTAATTTCATCAAGCGACAATTAATACATTGAATCATTTTCAAAGCATTTTATTAAAATACACATATCTTGATCCATACTTTAATCATAGAATTTTGGCAACATTACTAGCAATCTAATTTTCTAGCTATTTTAATATCAGACTACACTTAAAATTACTTTTGTTTTCCCAATTTTAAAATGAACATATTTATGGGCATAGCTGCCCAATTCCATCCCATTTATACTTGACAAATCTGTGTCGATTGTAATAATCAAAAGTAAAGCTAAATGTAATCATAGAATTTTCATACTTGACGTAGTTTTAGGTTTGATTTTCGGCTTGTTTGTTGCTTAAAAGCTTTAAGTGATTTCCAGCGCTTCTGTTGGGAACTGTGCGGTTAGTCGAGTTCAGCTTGAGTGCATGTGGATAAAGAATATATTTTCGCTGAATATTTTTTATGACGAGCCATGAGCTGTAATTAGTGCGGCCAACTGACCGCTGCACCTGTCGCCGAGGCTGGGCGCAGACTACGACATTATTAATTGCATGTCGCTGCAGCTTGGCTGACAGCATGTTGCAACATTTTGGAGGCGCCACAAAATAAATAAAAAGACGTAAAAATACAACGGCTGGCAGGCAAGTCAAGCGCTTGGCCACGATGCACACAAACACACACACACATGGTCAACAAGCTGATAAAGTTAAGTGCACGTCAATGCACACAGAGGCGGACACACACACACACATAGAGGCGCTTTGTGTGTGTGTGTGTGTGTAAAGGGATGACAGAGCACACGATTAAATTACAAAATGTCAATAACGATAACGAATGAAATTGATTGAAACGAGCAGCGACCACAATGGCGACGTCTCGCACTCTCGCGTTCTCTCTCTCATTCTCCAGCTGTCTAGCACAGTGATAAATTATGTGCCTTTGTATCTGTGTGTGTGTGTGTGTGCGATCTGCCGATGTCAATTAAAATGCATGATGTTGAAACCATTTGCAATTAATTCATAATTAAAACATGACACATAATCAAAATAACAAATGAATTCGCCTGCATGTAAAAAGTACCGCTATTTATTGAGCATACGCACCTTTAAGCCTTCGAAGCTTGTACCATAAATTTTTGCATAGTTTTCGGCAGACCTCGACAGTTCGACAGTTCCGCCCGCTTGCACACTGCTAACCACTGACAAGGGTACAGGCAAATGCACTTAAAAGCATTTAGTTGTAGCGACAAAATTTTGCAACATTGAAATGTGGTCGCTGGCCCAAACTCCCACTCCCACTCCCACTCCCTCCCACCCTCACTATCTTTTTCTCTTTGGTTGCGAGTGTGCTCACAATATTTGTGTGCTGTGCGGGTTTGGCAATTTATGTGCGTGCATAAACAAGAAGCCTTTGCTCTAGGTAGGGTCGCTGCGGAAAACTTTTAACTTTGTCGTTTTGCTCTTGCTGCCTAAATTAGCGCCATAAAGTATGCAACAAGCTTTTGCTGTCAGCGTATTTAATTTGTTTTCTTGCAGTGCTATCAAATATTCATTTGAGCTGCCGCTGTCCCCACTCCTACACCTCCTTCAGTTCAAGATGACATGCTCGCTGGCTCTGTGTGGCCATTGGCAGGCGGTGGCGAGCAAAAACTTTGCAGCTAATTTGCGTTGCGGCAAACGGGCAACATTTTGTGAGGGGGGGGCAAGCGCTTTGTTGCAAAACTAAAATTCTCATTCAACTGTCATTTGTGGCGCTCTGGCGTTGACATTCATTAGAGAGACATAGCCTTTGTGTGCTTACAGTGCTGGGCATAAATTATGTGACCATTACAACTTTTTACTAAGACACAAGCCTGTTGTCATAAGCCAAAGCGAACTCTAAACCAAAAGCGCTCAAAACTGCGTTCCAACTTATTTTCCAAATATATTATTGCACATAAAATAAAATAAAAGCTGGCTGCCTGGCTGAATGTGCTAAAGCGCTTTTACTATTGAAATTGAATTTGGCAATTTGTCTTTGCACTCTGACTGCCATTTTTTTATGCAAGGGCTATAAAATGGCACTGCGAAAATCACATTTTGTTTGTAAATCAGCAATTTAACGCCAAACCAAAACACACAAACACGCACTCACACTGTTAAACGCTCAATAAGATTGGAAAATTGATGACGGTCTCGCTCATTGGTTGCCAGCATCTTGTGGACTGTTGCACTACTACGAAAGCTAGCGTGTGCCTGCGACTACGCTGAGTAAATCCCTCATTTTCAGTGAAAATAAAAATTGCCCCAGCGTAACGCAAAATAAACACATTTAAGTTGCAAATTGAATTTTGCATAATCCCAACGCTGCTGCTGCCGCTTCACTGCGACAGCTCTCTTGCCTCTTATTGCGTCCATTTTGTCAGCTCATCCTTTACTTCTTCGCCTCTCTCCCACGCTATTCTTAGGGTACTTGTAAATATATATATTTTGTAGCGCACTTATGGGCGCAAGCCGCCTGCAGGAAATGGTCGCGCATGAGACGGAATTTCTGATTAGTTGCCATGGATCTGCACTCCACACTGTGACAGCATTCACTGTGACTCCCTCCCTCTTACTCATACTCTCCCTCTTACCCCTAACTTGCGCACTGTTTGCTTGGCTTTGACTTTAGCGGAATTCTATTTATTTTCAAAATTTCTTTTGGCACAAATTTTGCGTTCACACACACACACAAGAGTGTATGTAAATAACAACACACACTATACACACACAGCATGTGTGTTAGGCATGTGATCCTTGGGATTTAAAAAGTAGCTGCTGCTCGCCGCGTAATTGAATTTACTTTATACTCAGCTGATTAGAAAAAAGAATTTACTTTTTCTGATTGGATTTCGTTACGGCTATGGTTGTGGCTTTGTATGTATGTGTGTATATATGTAAGCAGTCTTATTTGCTTAGCTGCTGTTTATTTACGCTTGTTGGTAAAAAAATAAATTACATCTAAGTAGTTGCAACCTAAGAAAAATTCGAAAAGTACCGACAACATAAGACCCTGTAGCTGTATCTGATGTCAAAGCCGCATTAAAACACAGACAAATAAATCTAGGTAAGTGTGTATTTATATCTTTATATTTATAATGCATAATGCTTATACTTAAGCCCAAAATTCTGAGGAAAATGCATGTCTTCTCAAATGAAATCTTCTTTGCTAGCTGTAAACTATAAAATATGTACTCAATCAATTGTTCATACTATTTTTCTATATGAATATAATTTTACTACAACATTTGATAGAGAAATTTCACAGTCCAGCTGCAACTAAATTGCTAAAAAAAAAAGCTTAGCCCAAAGCATTATTCTTGCTTTTCTATGCTCAAATTGCTAATTAAGTTGGGCACTTTACCTCTATTTTGGCTTCTGCCATTGCTACTTTGGGATTCAATTACGTTTGTATATGAGTTTTGAATAAAGTGGCCTCAACTAAACTCACATTTTACGATCTAATCAACTTGGTTAGCAGCCCAAAAGCACAAAGAGCAAACAGCTTAATAGGTCGCCTTGAAACACACACTAATTGCCTACAAAGCATATTATATGTAGCCCATATAACTCTCATATACTCTTTTGCTATGCAGGATTTCCACAAATGAGCAGCATATTGAGTTCTTTGTTGTCCCCAATACGCTCATATTTGCGGCTAGGCAATGCGGTGACGTTGCCTGAATGAGTGCTAATAAAAAAAAAAAAACTATGTATATAACTCTACATAAAAACCTACTCATTTGTAAGGCAGCAATGTCTCCCAAGTGGGCTCATCACACACAGAAACACACACACACACTCACACACACATTGATAGATATATACATATATGGCACACTGGTGTATCATTCACATAGAGAATGCTCGGCTACAAAATTGTAGATTGGCCAGCACGTTCAGTTCGCTTGTCTGTTAGTCCAGCGGACAACGGAAAATAAAACAAATTGGCCTTTTTACCACTTTGAATACCCTGCACAGCTTTTGTAAGTGTATAAGCTACAAGAAAATAAAAATGTAGCAATATATAAATCAAACAGCTAAACTAAGTCAATACAAATTATGATTAATATGCAAATAAATTAATAAAATGACTTTAGGCAACTCATCATTTTGAAGCTAGCAATGTCAAATTTATATAAATACTTGTTTAGGTATTATAGCGTATAAGTTCGTCCAGCTTGGCGCAATTTCGACTTTTTCGCTATTTGCTGTCAACAAGCAAAAGAATCGCAACTGAAGCAAAGTAAAAAAATAAAGGCAAATAATGAAGTGGAAAAACGTAAACTATGAATGTGGCCATATGTACAAACATGGACATGTTTGTATGTAATTGTCTCTGTGTGTATGCGTGTGAGTGTGTCTGTTTTTTATTTGTTTTCTGTTGTTATTACGACTCCATTGCGTTTAGATGGAGATTAAGTCGCACAGATCCCAGCTCTCAGCTCTCAGCTACTCCTTTTGCCACGCTGCGACTTTTTGCAATATATATATATATATATACTTTTATTTTTTTGCTTTATGAGCAGTTTATTTGCTGGCAGTGTAATTCTACGCGCGCCCTGGGCTATGTATAGACCAAGACCAACGGGCCGAGTAAGCAGGATGAGAGATAACACTCTAGCACATGGGCGTAGCCCAGGTAAGTGCAAAAGGAGACAGCTGTACTATATTTTCCTCATATATATGTGCATGAAAAATTCTGCAAAATTCTAATAAGCACTGTTCCGGCCAAGTTATAATAAAGCAACCTATGCTGTCAACGTATTTTTGTTTGTAAATCTGGTGAAAATTGTGGTAAAAATTCTGGGAAATTGTAAATTATATGCTACCTACGCCCATGCAACAGCACAATAAAGTGCGGCATTTGTTTGCGTTTGCCGCCGTAACAAATGAAAACTGTGAAAAACAACAGCAAGAATAAAAAAAAATTGCTCAGCAGCAAAATGAAAATATTGTATGCATATTACACACGAGCGTCGCCGCTTGACTATTATATTGCTTTTGTGGAGATTCTGCGAAAGCAGCAAAAGGGGGGAAATGGGGTTGAATGCTTTTATTAGTCATTGTCATACAGTTCCCGCTCCACTCTTAGTCGATCCCCAAAGTGCCATCGACCAAAACGCTCTTGATGTGTGTTGATAAGCTCGCTTTGTTTGCTATTTTTTTTCTGTTTTTGTGTCCAGCCGCCGCTGTTATTTCGGTTTGTTTGTTGTTCTATAACTTTAGCAAAAAAATATATTTTATAAAATATACACGAGTGGTGTTGGCTTAACTTGGTCAGCTTGTGCTAAATTGCCAAAGGCATAACCTCGTGGCAATGCTCAATAAAAATTTGATTGCAACATGAAATTCATTTTTTAACAATTTTATAACAATGGCAGCTAACTAAAATATTAACAAATTATTGCAAATTTTATTATTATAGCTTATTTAGTTTTATTCTTTACTCTGAGAGTTGCTCTTTTAAAATGTGCTCACTTCATCAGAAATAATATTTTTATATACTACGTATACTTATTTTTGATGTGCCTGAGTACGTTGTAAAAATCTCACGTACATATGCTAAAATGTAAAATATGTAAAGTTGTTTGCCACATAAAAGAAAATTGACTGCGAATATTATATTTCCCAAGTGAACTGTCCGCCCACAGTTCATTTTTTTAACGCACGTCTTGTGATTATAATTTTGTTTTTCATTTATTTTATTTTTCTCTTTCACTTACAATTCAGTTGTTTTTTTTTTTTGCCTTGATTTTTGTGCTGTGCAAAATTTTTTAATTTAGCTGATGCGCGTGTTTGTTTGTATGTGTGTGTGTTTGTTTGTAATATGAGCATTTTTGTTTGGTTGCATGGCAAAGACCAAGTGACAATGGCAGCAACACTTGAGGCACAGGCGAGGGCGTTTTGTCTAGGGATTTATTAGCAGAATTTTATGTGGCCAAACACACACACACACACGTAAGGAGTGCAGCGCTAAAGTAAATCCCAAATTTCCAAGAGCCCAGCAGCACCTTAACTTTAAATCAGGAAATGTGCAAAAGCAAGCAAATGCATTTGCAGCCGACAAATAAAATAAGTTTAAAAATAGTAAAAGTAAATTTATATATTTTCAGATTCCAACTCATACTCATTAAAATTGTCAATTATGTACGCACTTTAAAGCTTTTAATGCATATTCCTTACGCACACATCAAAAGCGACATTAATTAGCCACACCTCTGCAGACGTAACACACACACACAGAAACACACACAGAGAGCGAGAGCAAGTACATAAATGTATGCTGTAAAGCAATGTTGTTGTTTTTGTTATATGTTTGCCTTATTATAGCAAGCGTGCGCATAATTTCTAATTAACTTTTTGCTGGAAAAGCGTAAGACAGGTTTTGGTCTGCGGGGTACTTGGTGCTCGGCATTGGCACCGAGATCCCTTTAGCACGTCATCATAAAAATGTTTTGCCAACATATTTACGGGCGTAGCCCCTTGGGCAAACAGACACACACACACACACACACCCATACACATATCTTTCTCTTCAGTGCAATGCGTAACAAATGAAGTAAAGAAATATGTGCGACACACAAACAAACTCAAAATGGTAATAAAAAAAGGCAACACCTGTAAACCTGTGCAATGTTGTTGCTGCTGCTGTTGTTGTTGTTATTTTTTGTTTGCCTGGTCTTGTTTTTATGCGTTAAGTCATTAAAATGAAAATTTATTATGCGCACCGTACGCACGGCAGAAATTTTCTTGTTTTGAGATGCCAGAGCCGGCCTAGCCGACGTATACGTAACTCAAACGCATATCTCATTAAGCTCCTGTTGCTAAAATGAAGCCAATAAAGCCTCTTATCTGCAGGCAACGTGATTTATTTATGCACAAGAAATTATACTTACTTTGATTTGAAATTAAGTATATGTGCACATATCGTTCGTTCGTTAAATTTTACGGAATGTGGCTCTTACACTGGAAAAAAATAAGATGCATATGCGCATATATAAAACAAATAATAACAACTTTTATGTTCAGCTAAAGTTTTTGATAAAATTGGCACATCAATTTTTTATTAAAAGTCATTTCATTAAATATAAATATAATTATTTTATATTAAGTGCATATAAAATGCGGACATAAAACCCTTTTTAAATTCATTGCAATTTAAGGATTAAAAATTTACTGTGGATAGCAAAGTTTATAACACAATGTATAAAATTTATCAAATAATTACAATAGAAGAATAAGAGTAATTTATAAATAAAAAAGTAATAAAGAACGTTAACCCAACTCGCTTACTTAGCGAACTTATCGCTTAAGAATGTTTTGTATTTTATTGTTAGACCCAAGTTTCGGTAATAAATGAAAGCTGAAACTACCCGGACATCTTTTAATTTCATGTGCCCAACTGTGACTGCTACAAATTTAAAATTTACAGCTAACAAGATACAATTATATCCTTTTCACTACCTGAACTTTTGCTAATGCGCACTTAGTGTCTGCATTAATTTTTAAAAGTATTCAACAGCTAGAGAACTTTATGCGCTGCTGTAAATGCAATACTTGATCCAGTGTTAAAGATAGTAAGTATTCTACTCGAAACAAAAAGCAATTACCTTGATATACAGCGGAAGTGCTTAATGTCTTCGAGTGTGTGAGTGTGCGTAATTTTTTGGGTGCAACTATCTGAGGCAAGTTTGTCAAGTGAAATTTATGCGAACTGCGACAGTAATTGAAGCGGAAATCCACAAGTAGCAGCAATCGAAGAAGAAACTAATAATTTACTTTATTTACGGAATTTGAACGCAACACACTCAGCAATAATACTGTCTGTCTCTTTCTATTACTATCGCTCTCTCTTTCACTAGTGCTGCAACGGGCTGTTGTAGTTTCTCGCACACGTACGTTTGCCATCAGGAAAATGGAAAAAGTTTCGTGTTGCCGTGCGCTTTGCTTGGCCTGCTCATCAGGGCGCGCAAATTAAGAAAATTATCATGCATCGTACCTAGGCGACAAGGCTAAGTTAAGCTTTGGGGCGTGTGATGACAGAAAGAGAAAACTTTCTCAAGCAGAATCCAATTAAACATAAAAATAAAATATACTGTGACAGTTTCCAATTAGCGCTGCAAGATGAATCCGATGACAACATATGCCAGCCAGCCAGCCAAAGAATAATATAAGCTGGCACCAAGATGTCTATAGCGCGATAGTGAGAGCGAGATAGCAAGCTAATTAATGACAACGCTGGGCTACATAACAACTAGACAGCTGCGCTGCAAATTACAAACGAGCGAGTTCCAACAGACAGACACTCGAATGCGAAAATAATTGCCAAAAATAACAGCGCATTTATTTATGCCCCACTACACATGGACGGTTGCCAGTGGCAAGTTTTTATGATTGCCACTGAGCTTTTTCTTCTGGGGCTATAAAAATGTTGAGCAATGTTTCTAACCCTGGCCGCGTGGCCAAAGGTCCTTTATGCCTTTCTTGCAATTTGCAACTAATTGCTACAAATTAATTTCAGTATGCTTTTAATGGCCTTTTGAATGTGCTAAATGACAATAGCCAAGCCATGCCAAGCCAAGCGGCCGCTGTACTTCGCTCAACGTTTTGTGGTTTCTACTTTTTGCTGTTTGCTGTTTGCCTTGATTAAATTTAATGAGCTGAGACAAGCAGCCACTCAACTACAAAGTTAACAGCAGAGCAGCAAAAGAAAATTCACAGACAACCAGCAGTTCACTATTAGACCAGCTTTGTATGTATTTGTGTGCTTGTGTGTGTGTGTTTGTGTTTATTTCCGCATATGCGTGCATTGCTTGCAGTGTCGTAAATCAAATTGGCGTGTCAACATCACAAACTAATTTATTTAGTTCAAATGTGCCTTTAGCTCTTGATTATTCATACGCACTGTTTGCCTGTCTGCCTAACTGTCTGCATCGATCTGTATGCCTTGTGTTGACTTTCATTAGCTTTAATTGCGTAAAAGTACTTGAATGTCGCTTGCATAACTCAAACGACAAATCAAATGCAGTGTTGCTGCTGTCACAGAGTTGCTGCAACGTCAAGTTGCAATGCACACAGCAAAATCAAACGCAAACAAAAGTTGAGCACAAACTAATTTTTTAGAATTCATGCAGAACTTTTTGTAGTCAAAATTGTGGTGGCAACAAATGCGTTGTTGCAACATTGTAGACAACTATATATAATATTTCTTACAGTGCATGGCGCATCGGTGAGCTCAGCACCCGAATAGCCAGTGGGCTAGCTGCCTGCAGTCGTTGTTACCGCCTGTGTTTGGTTTACGTGCTTAAATTGGCAATTAGCAGATTAATTGTCACTGGCAATATATGCGTCAATATTTTGTGCAACCGACAGCTGCAGTACATAGCTCTGCTCTCCTCTCTCTCTTTCTCTCTCTCTGTATATCGCTTGTGCACGTATGTAGTTTGCTTTACGGCACTGTTGTTTACACAATTGTTGCACTGCTGGCTGCTGCTGCTGCTGCTGCTGATGTTTGATTGCACTAACGAGCATTAGCATAAATTGGCAGCACAGTAGGTTATGGGTTAGTGCTGAAGGGTGGGCAAAGCATGAGGTGTGTGCCATATGAACGTTGCATGCATCATTTCGCAGCACGCAGCCAAACAACGGAGCTCCCCAAAAATATCTAAATATCAATTGTGCAGTCAATCAATTGTAAATTTTTAATGAGTTGTCATTTCGTCTGGCTGAAAACTGACATCAAACTGACATTTACTGTTGCCCCCAAAACAGTTTTGGTTATTGGCTCCTGTGGTTGCTCAACTCTCAAAGCAATTTGTCACGCTAATTAGCTTCTGTGGGCTGTCCGATGCAATGACACCGCAGCACACTCACATATGCCAGCATATTATGTATACGCCACGTAGTGCAGCTAACCTTTGGGGAAAACCATGGCACCGTACCTACATATTTAAGTATTACATATGATTCTGTACTGTACGCTCGACTGTCACTTATATTTTGTTTTATCGCTTACTTCTTGCTTGCCTGCTTGCTTGCTTTCTTGCTTGTTGACGTTGCCGTCGCTAGTTTTGCTATCTGGCAATAATATAGCACAAGTTATTCTAGCAGCACATCGACACTGACGCTGACGAGCATAAGTTGTTGCTGCAACTGTTTTCATACACATGCATGCAAAAAATACTCTTGTGCTGAGTCAGTGAGTGACTTAAAGGGAAATGTATGGCTGCCCTTTTTACTAAACAAAACAAAACTAACAACTATTTCAGAGAATAAATATTTGTGTAGAAAAGTTTTATTTAATGTTTAAATTATTTACTGAAGTTTTAATTTACTTTTATATAAATTCCGACATACCGACATGTAAGCTGCTAGTTTTACTTAACTTTGAGTTAACAACTTTTTTATGCAACAAATAATTTTATTTACTTTTCAAATATAATAAGTGTACATTTATTATATATTTATATAAATTACCATATGACTAGGATCCAATTTTAAGTTGCCCTTAAATCTATGCTATAAAATTTGATGCTTAACTGCAAGTGCATTTAAATGTCGCATTGTTGCAGCTATGGCTTTGATTCTTGTATTTGTGTGTATAATATGGCTGTCGTGGCAGCTGCAGTTGCTCGTACATTTCACTTGACTTGAGAGCCACGTTAATGCCGTCAGTGCTGCCTCAATGTCTTGGCAAAAGGGCAACTTATCATTTTATAAGCATTTCTGTTTTTTGTTTTTCTTTGCCAAACTGTTTTTCTTTTGCGGGCTACCACTAGTTGTAGCAATTGCAAAAAGAAGCAAAATATTTTGTTGCATTTTGTTTTGCGCACACTATGCAGCTGTGTGTATGTGTGTGTTCTTTATGTGGCACATATACGCTTTAAAATGTGGCAAAGTGGTTTTCATTTTGGCAAAACGCTTTTAGTGGGCGGTAGTTGTCGTCAGAGTGCTCTGCCGGCCATTTCAAAATGAAATTAATGTAAAATTATGTGGCACGTAAACTAATTTTTAATGCTGCAACCAAAGCTCAGTCCGCGCTGTATACGATTTACGAGCTTAGAGTAGTGCCGAGCCAGCCTTTCGCTATATAGCATTTGAAGAGCCTTTTATTGCGTCGCTGCCTGCCACTTAGAGCGCAAAAAAAAAGTGACCAACATACGCATTAAAATGCTACCCAGGCTCGCAGTTTGTTGTTCAAGTTGAAATTTATATTAGGCCAACAAAGTCGCCAGCAGCAATGGCACAAGCCTGTCGTTGAGGACAACGCAGCCGCTGGCAATGGCGCCTGCTCTCAAGTGCTCATAAATTCACGAAAAATTTCACAGCCGCCAACGGACTAACAATAGTATACTAAAAAAATAATAAAAAAAAAAGAAATGCCAGAGAGCAGAGCAAACCCTTCAAGAGCCCGTTGGCAGTCTCTCAGCCTGGCGTCAGCTGTTGCCGCAGCCAAAAAGGGTTGAGGTACGGCCTTTGGTTTGGCAACATAAATTGTTAAAGAATTGCCACTTTATAGTCGTAAGAACCCTCATAAGCCGTGCAAATAAAAACCACTTGTTAGGATTTTTTCTCTCTCTTTTCTTCGCTTCTTTTCTTGTTTGTGGCAGAGTTCACCTTACGATGCGCCTCGGCGCGGCAGCTGACTCAATTTGTTGGCCAATTTCATTTCGTTTTTCAATTGCCAGCTCCATAAAGGGCCTTGCATCAGCAATATATTTGATTTAATTAAGTTGGCTTAAGCAATAATAAAAAATCATCAGTGCAATATACATATATGCACTTGCATGATGTGCATAAAGTGATGAATGATGTACGCTAAAGTTATTTTGAGTATTTCAAGCGCCTTCATTCTTTATTTCAGCCATACTTAAGTTCAATGATTTAATTTGCCTTTCAAGTCTAATCTTACTGTAAATACTATCCATGTATACATTAGCTTTAAAGTAATATTTTAAATCAAGAGAGTGTCAACGAAAAATGCTGCAAATGACGTATTCAATATTCAAAAAGAATTAAATTAATATAAGTTTATAACAACCTTCAATTTATTTCTTTTAATTAGTAATACTTTAGGTTTCAATAAAATCAGTTCAGTTTCTATATAAATGATTCAGCTTGGAGTTCGGCAGCAAATCAAACTGTAATTTCAAAATAATTAATATGATATATTATTTTATATATATTTATTTATTATGCAAAAACATGGATATTCAATGGATTATATTTAGACATTATAAAGATATATCAATCAAATATTTAACTTAATTAAAATAAAACCCCAATCAGTTAATTTTTATACCTTTTCCATATGCATATGCTATTAATCTTCACTTTTTAAACTGCAGCAAGCTACCAAATCCATGGCACTTTAACCCTAATGGCCTTAAATGCAGCAAACACCCAATATTTGCTCTTAACCCCCTACACACACACACACACACACAGCCATTGAAAGATTATGTAATTTTCAGCTAGTTTGCTTTGTCGCCAGCCTTCAGCCGTACTGTTGACATATGTGGACTGTGGTGCTCCATTATCTGGTCGCATTGCTGTTGGTGCATGTGAAGTGTCGTGATTTATAAGCGCTTTGCCGGCGATAACAGGCGCTAAGGGACTGGACGACTGCGACTGCGACTGCGACTGCGACTGCGATGGGTTGTGTCGGCAAAGGAATGCAAGATTTTTGGACACACCCAGTGGGCGAGGCACAAACAGAAAATGTAGTGAGGCAGCAACAGCACCAGCAACAACACATGCAAATTGCTTGGCAGCTGCACCCAAACTTTGGTCGTTTTCTTTCAATTTACATTGTTCGCTTTTGCGGTTGTACGCTTGCCTGGTTCGATTCTTTGTCGTCTCTACCTTGCAGCATTGACAATAAAAATAGCAACCCAAACCGCATATCGTTGCAGTCACTATCAAAGCAGCCCCATAACATTAATTTAGCACAAAAGCACATTGCCAAATACAGCAGAGGAATAGATCAACATGCAACTAACAAATAAATAGGACTGCTTGCGATTTTGTTGTGTGTGATGCATTGAGAGCTCAGATCTCTACGCCAGCGTCTCTGTGGTCATGCGGTTGGGTAGCAACCGCTGTCGACTGCTTTTCGGCACACAACTGACCTGACGCCACCCCCCAACCCCCTAAGCCACCCTGTTGTCTAACCCAATACGTTTGACATTTTGGTTGGTCACATGCTGAGTTGAGCTTTTGCCAAAATTGAAATTGTTTTCTCAAACAACAACGGGGCGGAGCAGTGATGTGCTCACAGTATTGTCCTTTGCCAAATTGTAAGCGTGCTTTTCCTGAAAATGTTTGACCCAACCACACGTGCGCCACATGCAGCCAAATCACGTGCAACAGACAGACTTGTATTAATCACAACGTTGAAGGCGTTACTATTAAATGAATTGAATTAGATAGAGCAACTTACTTACTTACTTGAATTAGATAGAGCAACTTACTTACTTACGTAAATAATTTGAAATAAATCAATTCTATACCAAATTAAATTATATGTTAATTATATTTCATTATTTTAAGTAAATTGTTTGAAAGCAAAATCTTGACTATTATTGTCAGATTATTATTTATATTACTGTAATTATTTGTATACATTTAAAACAAATAATCAAACAGAATGAACATCAAATAGCAACATTAAGATTGTCACATTTTTTCATAGATTTATTATAACAGATATTATTATCAACTATGATATGCATGATTAGTATTGCTAAAGACCAATTGAATTTCTGTGCACAGCTTGACATTAGTATAAAATTAATATCAACACACACATATATTTGAACAAGCTTTCAAATAAAATAGCCTACAATATGTCTATATTAGACGCACTAACAGTAAGAGAATCCATTAATGAAGAGGATGAGATTGAAGATGCGCCCGAAGAAGAGCAGTGCACAAGAGCCTCACGCATCTCCGCACATGGGCGTGCTAAATCAGACTTTTGCTGCATTGCCAAGGAATGTAAGTTAACTATAAATAAATACAAGCCGAACTACTAACTAAACCATAATTCATAGACTACAGTGAGTACGGGAATTTAGTGGATTCATTGCAAATCATACCCAGGTTGATTGTAAATAAAAAGGGCTTCAAAAAGAATGCTACCTATGGCTTGAGCATAGCCATACGCAACAATGGACTGGTATTAATTAACTTTTACACTTAAGCGTTTAATATATAAGCTAAGCTTATTGCAGTATCCTCGAAATATACGTTTTTTTACGGATAGTCCTAACGATACACAATTGTCTGTATTGGAACACGAGTTGAATCGATATTTGGAAACTGATAAAGTGATAAATATTAAAATCTGGATACGCAGCACTACGGCTCATGATATCAATCGGCCACGTCATATATTCATAGAAACATTTCATCCAAATATTGTTTTTGAAGTGCCCATTATAGGTAAAACTTGTTAAGCGGCTTAATAGGCTCTAATTTCAAATTTTATTGCAGTTTTGCAAGGCTTAGAGGAGCCCACGTATAGCAAGACTATTATACTGCCGGCCTGTGTGCCCAAGGATAAGTCCTACTATGAAATGATAATTTATAATCCTAAAAAAGAACCTGTTCCATTTAAACTAAAAAAGTAAGCACTAAACGATTATAATACTTATATTAAATATATTTATTTATTTTTGCTTTGCAGCACATTTCATGGACTTACCATAAGTGACTTGCACAAAGATGAAATACCGCGCTTAGATTATGTTAAATTACTATTAACATTTCATCCCAAAAAATTGCAAATTTATAAAGGATTTTTCAATTTGAAATTTTCCATGGGTACTTAGTCAAGCTAATATTTTAATTGACATCTAATTAATTCGTTGCAGAGCCCGCCAGGCTAATAATGTTTGAATTTACACCCAAATCGATGGGCGCCTATTTGAGTCATGGACACATAGTCTTTGGTCAGACCAAGTTCGATCAGGAGGAAACACGCAAAATCATTATATGCAATGAAAGTCCACATATTCTACGCATGTGCACATATTTTAGTATTCAACAACGTGACACGGTGCATTCCTCACTCTCAATAAACTCCAAGATGTCAAGACTATTTTCTGATGCCGTTAGCATGCATAGTGTGCTTATGTATGACTTTGAGGAAGAGGGACCACCCACAATAACATACAACGAAGAAGCGGAGTATCATTTTAATTATGATGCACCCGATGTACTCGAGGCTTATTCAACGAATGAGATTATATTGAAATTTCGACCCAACTGCATTGAAACCACGCCCTTTTCAGATGCTATGGAGCCACCTTACTTTCAACGCACTAAGATACATTTTTGCCTTACAGATTCCGATGACTGCGTCGAAACTCAATTCGTTACTATTGAGGGTGAAGTCGGGGGCATTGAAGTCGAAATCTTTCCCAAGGTAATCGACTTTCGCAAAATCTATTTGGGCGAAGAACACTGTGCGTTTATTAAAATCTTAAATGTGGATGGTTGGTAAGCGCTAAGTTTAAGGCGAGTACGTCATACAAAACAGCACTTGTGTCAGGTGTGAATGCCAAGGTGAACTTTAAAGACGCTTTGGAAGAGGATGTGGGCGGTGTGCGTATCTCACCTGAAGCTGGCTATGACCTTGCTCCCTGTGAACGCGGCGTCTTCACCTTATCCTTCTTCACCATAGTGCCCACGCGCTTTACGCTAACATTGCGCTTCAAAGTAGTTAACGGTTCTCACTATAAGGTCTTGATCAAGTAAGCTAAAGAAATTATACTATATAAAATCTACAGCTCTTAGTAATCATATTATTGACATTTATTTAAATATGTAAAAGTATTAGATTATCTCTTGCAAATCGTTCATCACGATTATTTTTCATAAATAATTTATTTGATTAGTATTGAATTCCACATTTTAGAGGCACTGGACAGCATGTTCAACTGCGCACATTTCCACAGCTGGTGGAATTCGGCAGCATTCCCATCGCTGTGCCCCAAAAGCGTTTCATGCTGCTCATGAACCCGCTGGCTGTGCCCATTACACTACAAGTCACCACCACGGATGATGGTGAGGAGCAGCCTTTGGTGTTAAATATACGCGATTCCACAGAAATGCTGCCCATTACCGTAAGAGATCCCATTAAGCATTTACAAAAGACTAACGATGAATTGCGGGAAGAAGTGGATCTTACGCAGGACTTTGAGTTTCAGCTAAACGAACAAGAGGAACTGTCCGTCAAGTCCTATTCACAAAATGAATCTATATATAGTGCCGAATTTGAGGAAGAGGTCATGGGTAGCCATCAAACATATGCATACAAATTAGCCTTTGATAATGCGTTTTTATTACAGAGCCAGTGCCTGTATTGGCTTCACATCTGCTTAAAAATCTGAAGAAGCAAAAGATTTTTGATAAATCGGAAACAGATAAGCGCGTTATACAAGAAACGCTACGAGAAATGCTCAATACAAAGTATTTTAATATATTTTCCAAGCATAACAATTTCATTTTTATGGACTGGAACGCGTTGCCAAGTGATCCACGCGAAATCTACTGCGATAATGAGGTAATATATCTCAGACCCAACACCGGACGTAGCATAACTATATTGATTGTACCGAATCGTGTGGGCTACTTTCATCGCTCTCTCACTGTGCGCATTTGTCCAGCCGTTCCCTTGCCCAGCGAGTCGAGTGAGGATCAGCAGCACAACACGCTCATTGAATCCAAATATCTATGCTCAAAGTTGTGGTATGAGTTTAACTGTTGCATACCCGACATCGAGTGGATTAACTTTGTTGATCTGACTGAACGCGTTATATATGCAGGCGAGGAATATTACTTTGATATGGTATTTTCCAATCCCTCCACAGTGAGTGGCTTTGTGCACTATGAAGTTGTGGTAAGTCATTAAACGATTTTTCATTTCGATAGACAAATAAAATATTGTTTAACTTTGGCAGCCCAATGAAATGAGCTTTCGCGACGGCACTTGGAAGTTTTTTATTGCAGGTGGCGCTCAGGCAGTGGCCAAGTGTTCCATTTCATTTCACATGAAAGGTCAGAACAAGCTAACAGGCTTGGTAAAAGTCGTAGGCGGACCACATCCCTATCCCTTTCATATATTTGCGCAAGTGCTGCCACCGGAAATACGCATACGACCCAGATTTGTGCATAGACTGCTGCATGTTTATGAAGAAAATAAAATACACTTCTACATAGACAACTGTTCGCCGACAAACACAATGCTGACCTTGAGATTAGTAAGTAACTTTAGCATATATTTGCATATTAAAATACTCGGCACTGTCGATTTTCTTAGGAAGACTGTGAGTTTCAATATCTGACCACGCGAGGTGGCGTGCTGGCCGCCACAGGACAAAGCATGTATACCACCTTAGTATCAATGTTTCTTGACCCAGATCTATATCGCAACACTTTGTATGTCGATTTGCAGTTTGATCATGTTATGGAAATACCCATAACATTTTTAGTTGAAGGCGTGCCGCTTTATTTTGAGCCAGATATTAAAAAGGGCTATGATGCTGGCCTACTGTTTACCGATAGCAAAGAAGACTTCAATGCCAATATCTTTAAGCATCGCTTTAAGGTAAAAGTAATCAATCGTGGGCAACGTTACTATCGAGTGTCCATCAGCCGCTTGAAAACCTATAATCCCACATTAAGTGTAAGCGCCTGCACTAGTTTGCCGCTAATGGCGCGCTTTGAAATCCAGCCCAAGTTATTAGAGCTATCGCCCAATTCTTTCGACTATATGGAGGTGCTCATTAGCGCCTATGAGGAGGGCGTCTACCAAGCCGAGTTTATGCTAAACATCACAGACATTAAATATCCACAACGCAAGCATATTTTAAAAGTCACTATCAAGGCTACATTTGTCGACTGTCAGCTGCAGTGGAGCCCCAGGCAGCTGAATTTTCACTTTCAGCCCAAGACGCCACTCAAGGATCGCACACATATTGCCATTGCCGAGCTCATCAATCCATTTGATATACCTGTGGAAAATGTAATACTTACAGCTTTGGGACCATTTCGCATTAAAGCCCTATTTGAGCATCTGTTCGAAAGGCAAATCAGCACTCGTTTTGATTCACACGAGCATAAAGAAATCTTCGTGCTGTTTCATAGACCAGCGTTGAAGCAGCTCTGCTGCAAGCTGATTGAGGGACGCGTTACAGCCTGTGCCGAGGGCATGCCACAAAAGTATTTACAAGTGCGAGTCCACGTGCTAGTGCCAGAGCTTGCTATCATGTTGCCCGAGCTGGTGCTCTTCGATCGTGGTAGAGCCTACGAAACCACGATTAATATTGTCAATCTGGGCTGTGCAGCTGCCAGTTACAAATGGCATAGGCTTTGGGTTACGGATCGATTCGTTGGTGACGATGATCCAGCCGATGTAGTTGCAGAGATTTTGGATGAAATTCTACGCATGCTGGAGTACAACTTTAAATGTGATGAAGAGCCGAATATGACGCTGCGCTATCAGCTCTGCCGCTGTCAGTTTCATCACGAGACCGAAGTGGGCAACCTAGTGCTGGAAATTATAGAAGATATTATTAATGAGCTGGATCTCAGTCAGCGTCGTTTTATCATCAATTTGAATGAAATGGATATATCGCTGGATGACAGCGCACAGCATAGCACAACGAGCTTTATACAACACACATTGGATGAACTGCTCAATCGACTTAATGTCGAATCGAGTCAAGAGTTATCAGAAGCTTCTTCGGAGTATTGTTTCTTGGATCGCTTCATCTACTTTTACGAAAAGACTGGTGAAGTGGCCATTAAAAATAGTCAAGATTGTGTGCTACACTTGCCGCATATAAATCGTGGACATGAATTAAAAACGGTTTTTCAATTGGGTGTTATTGGCGGCATAGCCAGCTCTTTAGCTGTAACACTCGTAAATTTAAATGAGAAAATTCGATTTCATAATGACAATGTGTACCTCAATATTAAGGTAACTAACAGAACTGTCCAGTTCATAGATATTCTTATAAATATTATTCTTACAGCCTTGGTACGAGCTCTTCAACACGACTATACGCATTTCAAATGTCACTCAATATCCGCTGCAGTTGATTTTTGTAGATATGAGACCAGATCAAAAAGAATGGCGTTTTGTTGATGGCTATGCGAAGATAATGCAAAGCTATGATCTAGCTTTGGAGCCCCTGGGCATCGATAAAATTCAGCTGAGTGGCATACTTGGCTTCAGTGAAAACTTTCAACGTTCCTTTGCTGTGCTCATTAACAAAAGCGCACTCAGCTATTTCCGTTTGCGTGGTCAGGGCGTTTTACCCATATTATGCATGACGTCACAACTGCCCAGAGTAACACAAAGTATGGTAGAGATTTTAGATGAATATACCTGCATGCGTATAATATATAACTATGAGATATTTAAGAGCATAACAGAGACGGACGAAGAGCCGCCAGGCGGCGACGAGGAGGAAGATTTTATGGAAGACTATCCTAGTGAGGACTTTAGCGTAATGTCCATAAGCGGTGAAGAGGAAATGAGCGACGCTCGTCAGCGTGCGCATGATTATCAATTTTATAGAATGTTACGCACTTATGTCTTGGTTAACAATAATGAGGAACTACCCAATGCCGTGGTGTTAAATCAAATGCTCTTAACTGAACGTTATCTGCGTCGTTTGCGCTATAACTCGGAAGTTTTCGACATACACCAGCAAGTGTATCAAACCTATTTGAAGGAAGGTAAAAACATGGGCTATAAGCAGCCGTCTACGGTCAAGCATATTACTGTGCAGCCCTTGCCTTGTGAACAGCATGGCTACGTACTGGACTTGGGTCCCTTGACACGTAATACGCTAAGAAAGTTTGAATTGAATTTACATTTCTTTGGACCTGGCAAGCTAATAGCAGCAGCACGTACGGCTGTGCGCATTCCGGGCCTGTTTGTGGACTTTCAAGTGGACAATCAGTAAGCAGGCTTTGCCGACTTTGGTATACACTTTGCTGTTAAACTAATGCATACAGCAGTCAAAGTGTATACAATAGCTTTTTTTTAAATTTCTGTAATTCTAATACTAATTACAGTATCGACAAAAAGTTTACGTTTTGGGCTGAGCAATGCAAAGCGCCAGAATTTTTCAAGGATTCTTATCGTAACATGTTGGAACGTGAAGTGGATGCTGATAAAGATCCAAAGCTTAAGCATGCGCACTCTTTTGATTTGAATGAAATTGTTATACATCAGCGTGATGTAAACGCTGTGGATCGTCGTATAATCGATGAATATTATATCAGCTTTAATCCTTCGGTTTATCCAGATCATAAGCATCATTTTACTCTGGCTAAAGTATATACGGCGCATAGCTCAAATTTCTCTGGTGTGGATGTACGTTTAGTGGGTTACTTTAGGCCGTCTTCCAAGTACTACAAGCATCAGCAGCGCATAGAGGATTACATATATATAGATGTGAGTATAGTTGGAAGTGTGGGCTTCAATAATAAATTTTCATTTCTTTGCAGTTACATATGGGCCCCACTCTACCCATACTACTAAAAGGCATTTGTGCGGCTTAAACACAAGTTTTATTATTATTTATTAATACCATTAAAAGTTGCATGTGCTGTTAAGTATATGATATATGTGCATATAAATGAATAAATCATTAGCAGTACATATTTAATTGACGGAAAAAATAATGGAATATTAATAAAAGGACAAAAGAGCTTATAACAGGAAAACCTGCTGCTTTAATCCAACCTATAATATTATAATCATCCGGATAGTAGTCAAATTTCTTAGTAGGAATTTCACCGCAATTTGTTATAACCACCGGCTCTATGGGAAAGTCATCCGTGTCTGTTTTTACCTACACATAATTTAATACAAATTTTAAATGAGTTTTTTAATTAATTTGCAATGTACCTACATCTTCGATAGCACTATATAGTATCCATGCCCTCTACTGCACTAGAATTGCCAAAGACGACCGTGTTTGCCATCCACACTTGGCCACCCCCACTGTGTATATAGACTGACAGCCATTGTATGTGGGCTACCACGATTGGCCAAGCCCACCAACCCGACCAGGAGGCGGTTCCACCATTGGCCGCAGATGCCCACGAAATAAGCCCGAAGAAATTCACAGGAACTTCGAGGAAGTCGTGTTATTGAAACCGTTTTCCTAAAGGATGGCAGCAACAAGAAGAAGAAGAATATTAGCACACGCGTTATCAAAAAGGTTAAGGGCGAATGAGTTTTTTAATTAATTTGCAATGTACCTACATCTTCGATAGCATATAAAGTATCCATGCCCTCTAGCACTTTGCCAAAGACGACGTGTTTGCCATCCAACCACTTGGCACCCACTGTTGTTATATAGAACTGACAGCCATTGGTATGTGGGCCACGATTGGCCAAGCCCACATAACCAGGACGATTATGTTCGACGTTTAGAGCCTGTGGTTCATCCTCAAAGAAATCACCATAAATGCTTATTGAGCCAGCTCCATCGCCAGTGACTATATCGCCGCCTTGCACCAGAAAACGACTCACTACGCGATGAAATCTTGCACCAACATAGCTGCTGCCATTGATGCCACGCAAGCAAATATGCCGAAAATTGGCCACAGCCTTGGGGGCAATCTCGCCGAACAGTCCAAATGTTATACGTCCCAATGATTGCTTATTTTGCTTAACATCCATATAAATGCGAGCGGTCACTTTGAAGCTAAGTCCATTGGCTACAGCCAGCGTAATTAATAGGCTGAGCAACGTATTTAAAAGCTGCATGGTTTCGGCTTGAGACGCGTAAACTGCTTCCGTTTTGTGAAATAACTGTGTACAACTAAATTTACAAAATATCCCAAATGCTGCTAGCAGCAGTGGAAGCCTTAGAAATTTTAGGTTAAGTGCAACAAACTACGAAACACTGAAAACTAAAAACAGTGGCGCCGCACTAGAGGGGCTAAAAAAGAATTTCTCAACGGATATTTATGCATTATGTATGCGGAATTTTAATTTACAGACTTGGCTTAATTGACTTATTATAATTATATAATGTGTATAGAAATATTAAGAATTGTAGATTACTTCAAACTAAAACCGTTCTAATTACTTAATTTACAAACTTCTACTTGAGCACTTAGTAACAGAATTGATTTTTAGTTTAAACCAATATTGTTTGCAATCACTATTCTAATAAAGAAGCAATCGCTTTAATATCTCATTAGTTCTGCTTCCCTTTTTAGAACACTATGCACGCTCTTGTCTATTAGCAATGACATAATCGCAGCTAGTTCATTGATTTTTGTTCTATTTTACCGCTGCTTTAACTAAATGCAATCAATCCACACGAATATAACTAGGGTGAGCTCAGTATAGCGTAATATTCAATTAAATTACAGCACTATGTCCAACATTTGTATCAAATTACAAAGCAAATCTAATTGTTTTGACAATACACATTTTTATTAATAAAAACAATATTATTTAATAAAAAATATTCATTCATACATGACTTGGTCTTTATCGCTAGCCTTAATCATTAAATATCCCTATTTGCAGTGTGTACCAAATTCGAACTGAACCCCCTATTGTATACATACGATCAAGTTAGTAAGTACACCACAACTTAATACTTAATGGCTAAATAATATTTTAGGTTTATATTTACAAGTGCATAGGCGCCGGCGCTAATGAGCGGGCTACAGTCTTCATTGGCATTGTTTGGGGGGGGTAGTGGGACTTAGGTATTTGGGTAGAGGGTGCGAGATCTACGATTTTGAATCTTCCTCAGAAGATTCAAGCGAATCCTATATGCGTTTCTTTTGGGGATGCACATACTTGCAGGCCTTGCCCATGTGGCAATGACCACGCATAAACGCTTTGCAAATGCCTGTGTTACCGCCTCCGCCTCCGCCTCCGCCGCCGCGATTGGAGCCAGTGCCCGCTGAACGCCAATTGCCACCAGAATTTTCCTGGAAATTGTTGCCGCCGGTGCGCCAATTGCCGCCAACATTGTTCTTGCGATTGTTGTTATTACGCGGACCGCCATTGCCCATGGGGCCCATTGGCCCATTGGGCATAGGCCCATTGGGTCCATTCATCATGGGACCGTTTGGACCCGGTCCGTTCATCATCATGGGTGGATAGTTCATATTGTTAAAGCCAGGTGGACCGCCGAAAGGACCCGGACTGCCAAACTGATTGCCCATAAAATTGGGCGGCATGCCGACGCCGCCCACATTGTTCATATCCATGCCGACAGGCGGCACATTCATAGGATTCATCATAGGGTTGCCCGGCATTTGGTTTTGCCAAATGGGTGGTGGTCCCGGTTGTTGCATATTCATGGACATCTGTTGTTGAGGATTTGGTGGCATGTTGTTTGTGTTGGGCATAAAATTAGGGCCAAATGGCTGGAAATGATTGGGTGGCAGCATATTGGGATTTATTCCAGGCGGCATCATATTATTCATATTACTATCATTGAATGTATTCATTTCGTTGGTATTGTCAGCAAAGCCCTTCGGCTCTGGCCAAGGCTGTGCGCTATAGTCATTAGTTGCATCCGGATTGCCTGTGAGATCATCAAACGGTATAATGGGTATATCATACGAATAGTGTGGCTCTATCTCCGCCTCAACAGGGCAAGGGGGTATCATCTCAACTGAGAAATATAAGGCACGCAGCGTGGTAGCTTCACGATCCGCTTGCACATAGCGCTGCTTTGACATGCTACCGTTAGGATGATCGGGCACATTGTCCACCTCTACCAGTGGGCGCCACTCAATTTGCGCCTCCATTGTGTCATCAAAGCCCCGTCGCGATATATTTAATGCATCGCGTTCGCTATAACGTTCCAAATTCTTCATCTCGAGGAAGCTCTGCTTGGTGACATTAACGCGCTCCGTGCGATCCACCTCAAAGAATCGCACCTGCGTCAGCTTATCCTCCGTCTGCCAGGTCAACTTCTTCTTTGGCCCCTTGCGCCGATGCAAAGTAAGCACGCCGGGTGGACCATCTGGACCGCAGCCAGGCCCCGGCTTCTTGGGCTCCTCGGGTGTATCGTCCTCTTCAGGAGTGGCAGCACGCTCTGCATTTTCGCCCGCCTTCTCCTTTTGCACCTTTTGCTCAATGTCTTCCTTAACCTTCTTTAGAGGTATGTCATCATCCTCGCCATCGCTGTTTTTGCCAGGCGAGCCAGCACCGCTTTCGTCATTCTCCTTGGTGCTATCATCAGACTTGTCCTCGCCCTTCGACTCATCTAAGGTATCCTGATAGAACTTGAGCGGTTGCAAGGGCGCATCCTTATCTGTAGGCGAACCAGCAGTCTTCTTACGCTTTACCACCTTTTTAGGTTGCATTGAAGCGATAAGGGCATCAGAGAATAGATTTGTCTCAACCAGCGTACAAACTGCAAAAGAATAGAAATAAATGTTAATAAAAGCACACAAATAAATATAAAATTATAGAGGAATATAAAAATAATTCGTAGTCTTTGCTTTTGTTTGCTGTAGCTTGTCCCATACACAACCTAACGGTAACTCAACATGCTGCCTGCGCAGCCCAAGTACAGTACACAACAAAAATAAGAGAAAATGGCGACGTGCAGTCAGGGACGTCTGCGCATAATGCCCTCAATTATATGTTTAACAAACTTCTCGGTAACGCCCCAGTTGGCTGTCGCTTCTATTAAGCGTTAGCAAGCCTTATTCAAGTAATAAACAGGCTGCCAGGTTCTCAGACTTTGGTAGCGCAATCATGAAGATGTACAGTCTGCGCACAGCACGAACATAGTATATACAATATATGGTTTGTTTATGATCAGATCAATTTGAATCGACCGCCATAAAATGCGTTCATGTTTGGCTACCAAACTTTAAGAACCGCAAGCTCACACTTTGCATTTTGTTTTTTGCATATCATAATATCATTAATTTATTTCAAATAGAAAAAGTATATTTTTCTATAAGCAGGAGATAAACTCGTATTTTTATTTTTGTATGTAGTTTGTTCAATAAGCTGCAAAAATCTACATACCTTATAAGCTAAATTATTAAACGTGTACTTTGTGTGTATTTGCAAAATGGTTTATATATAAATTATTGTAAAATGCTTTTGAGGTTGAGAAATTTTATACTTAACACCAAACAGACTCGTCATCATCATGGTCTCGTCGCCGGCTTCCATTGAGGCGCATGCGCAGTTCCATAAAGCGCCGTGCCGTGCCGGTTGCCATCGTACAAAAACTAAATCACACTCCAACGTTAAATGCCGACGCTTATCTATAACGATCAGTCTTTTGCCGCCGACCCAATCCCACAGCAGACATTTAGCTTCAACGTGTGGTGTGACAATTTAAAATATGTAGCTTAGATACCCAGAGCCTACCCCAAATATTAATGTTATTGATTAACCACCCCAGTCGAAAATTAAAAACTCTTTTTTTCAAAAAGATTTTCACAAAATACACAAATTTTTGTGTAGTCAAAAAAAATAACAGCAAACAAAAGCAAAAACCTGCTGATAGCCTGTAAAGATATAAAAGGAGATTAATAGGGTATTCATAAATTTGTTGCTTACTTTTCTTGGGGGCTATTAGCTTAGCAGCTCCAGGCCTTTCCACATGCCCGCTCACGTTGTTGATATCAATCTTGGCCTTTTTCTCGGCAGACGCAATATCCCGTGGCGGTGGTGATGATCGCTTCAGAGAACCCGACGGCAGCAACGTGGGAGTAGTTGCTGGGATAGACGTAGACGTCGGCTTCTTTAGACCCTTGCGCGAGGGTGGGGGTGGTGCCTCTTCAGTTAGACCATGTGAGCGAAATTTTGATTGATAGGTTTTAACAGTCGCCGCTTTCTCTGTATCACGGCGTATTTCAATCGATATCGACGCCTTTCTAGATGGAATGGATATCGATTTGGGCTTTTGCAACTCGCTATCGCCCTCCTTGGACTTTTTATCTAATGCAGCAGGCGACGCTGTTGGTGGGGGCATTAGCTTATTATCTTTGTCTTTTAATGTTGAGGACGACGTAGTGGAAGAGCGGCTGCGCTCTTTGGATGAGCTTGATGTAGACGACGATCTCGATGATTTATGTTTATTTGATGAACTAGTACTGCCTTCTTTGCGGTCCTTATCTTTCGATGAGCTCGAGCTAGAACTTGAGCGTGTCTTGTCTCGATGCTTATCGCTAGAGCTACGATGAGACGAAGACGAACTTTTTGATGACGATGACGACGACGAGCTCTTGTATGAGGAGGAGGATGAAGATGACTTATGGCTAGATGAGGACGACCTGTGACTGCTGGACGATTTCCTATCCTTATCACGATCTTTTTCTGATCGCTTATTTTTATCGCGCGCGCTTTTATAATTTTTATCTAAATCGTCACCAGCTTTGGATTCTGTTGTACTACTATCTAACATAGATCTTTCTGAACTATCTAAGCTGTCTTGATCAGCCTCTCTACTGCAATCATCGCCTGTGAAAGAACTATCGTCATCGTTATTTTCTCTATCTGCAGGCATTCGCGCAGATTTAGATTTGTCAACAGTTTTGATAGTTATAACTAAGTTCTCTTTGCGCTCATGTGATGTAATCATATAGTTTTGATTATCTGACGTGCCATCGCCACTGTCGGTGCTGTCCGAGGAGCTGCTTCCCATATTCGCAGCCGCCGCCTTTCGTTCCTTCTTCTTTGGTGACTGCTGGTCCCCTATAGCCACGGGCGAGTTAGTGGGTGTGCCATTTGGATTCTCTGTCACTATCTTTAGCCACTGTTCAACCAGTCGCTTTGCGAGTATTCTAACACCTATAAACAATAGCATCGAAATATACCGTCGGTTAGAATTTGGCAAATAACAAAATATACACAAAAAAAAAAAAAAAGGAAGCAAAACTAAAGCTAAATACACACCTTCATTGCCACCATCTTTGCAGAGACCCTTAACAAGGACAGGAGCCGAGTTAACTTTTAGTCTGTTGACATCTACTGGCGAAAGCAGCAACAACTCCAAGATCTCTTGCACCAAAGGCCAGTTCATAGTACGTATAGCATCACTAAGCCAAGTACATACTAATGCCCAGCCCCCAACAGACATGAAGTCACCCAGTAGTTCAGTTTTGGTTGATTTCAATATCTGCACGTAAACGCACTTAGAGACCAGCTTTTTTGAATATTTCGTCATTAACCTATTTCGACATTATTAATTTAAACGTTAGATGGCGCTTTCACAATTTATCCAAATTTTGACAACTTACCCTGCAATACGCTTTACTTCCGTTGGACTAAGAATGCCACCGTTCGTGTCTAAAAGCACCCGTAGGCACTTTAACAACTGTAACGGCACTATTCGCGGCTGTGATTCGATTAAGCAATGCAATAATTATTTAATATATAAATTTAATGTTATAAATAGTTAACTCACCATTTTTGCGTGGTTGAAAACAAAAGACTATCTGGCAACGCTGCCAAACAGCAAATCCAATGGTTGTCTCTCTCTGTTACAGGCAATAATACTCTTGGCACCAATACAAATGTAAGGCTCCAAGCAGATTACGCAATTTCACCAAATGGGCGTACAATTATTTAATTCAATTCAATTTAAGTCCGTATATCTAAAAACGTAAGAAGTACCACTTAGTAACTGTGCACAAACGTACATACATATATACAAATATAAACACACGATTATAATGCTAATGCCTAGAGACGCAATAAAACTCCTAATATTAGGCTTGCAGTACGCAAATGGCTGTTGAACGAATTTATTGGCATCCACAACAATAACTTACAAAAATAAGAGCTAGATTGAATTTTATTTAGCGTTTTGATCAATATTCAAACGATGAATATGTTGACGATGTTGACTTGGAACAACAAAAGAAACGTGTTTCCCGTAGATACGCGGTGAAAGCAATGCCTCCACAAAATTGCAACCCTGAAGGAACTGACAACTCGATTGCAGCTATGAAAAATATTCTTTATATACATATACATACATATGTATAAGTTTATGTATAAATAATTTTTTTTATAATTGTTTAATAATACAATTCGTGCTCAACGCGCGCCTGTTTGTTTACGAATGAGTGTTGTTAGCTCAACGCCAGCCTAGCTGGCTTAATGTTTTTGTAATTTTAGAAATCAGATAATGTAGAAAGTGGGCAGCGCCATTACATGACACGTAGGCACACGAAAAACGCCATATTGATTTTTACACTTGGATTTTCTCACTAATACGCAATAACGAAAAAGGGCTAATTTTACAATGCTAGCCAATGTTTATCACTTAATAAGAGTAAATACATAAGTACATGAACTTTCTGCTGCATTTGCACGACACATAGCCCCAAAAAGTGACTAAGGCAGGCACTTTGCCATAGATCGGGTGTTGGCCTATTGCAAAATCAAATTATTATTATTATTACAAATGTTCTACAGCAGAACTTGTTTTATTGTTAAAAAAAATTTGTTGCTTTAATTTTATTGCGTCTCAATTAATTTTAAATGCGAAAATTTGTCCGCTGTTCGACTTTACCTTCTTACTTTTCTTTTTTTAATAACGTGTTATCGCCATTGTTATTGCCAATCGATATTATCTGTACCAAAACTGTGGTAACTGCTACTTTTTCTTAGTGTCACATCTCAAATAGAATTCCAGTGTTGCTTAGTTTCCTGCATGTCGTAATAATTAATAAACAATTTTGTGAATTAAAACAGCAAGGAAATGGCGCAAAGCAGGTTGGAAAAGATTGGCACCATCTTCACTAGGTATGGGACTATCAAATAAATGCCAATCCATTTCGCTAATTGAGCAATTTCACAGAGTACAAGGTCTGTTGCGAGGCAGTGCCATGAAAGCTGAAGATAAGCCCATCTGGTACGATGTGTATGCGGCATTTCCACCAAAATTGGAACCTCGCTTCGACAGACCTGCGCCCAATGTGCCAGTGCGCAATATATTCTATGCTGAGGATGTAGTGAGAGCGTAAGTCATCATTCACTAGAGAAGCTCTGAACTATTTTTCATTGATTAATCCCATACCGCAGAAAGCTGCATAAGCATAACAAGCCCACGGAGACTATATCGCTGTTTGACCATAAGCGTAGCACACAATCACAGCAGTTTGTGCAAATCTATGAGAATTTGCGAGCGCAAGGAGCGCTAGATGAACAGCGCATATATGAAACAGCATTGGATTTGTTGGCGGAGCAGAGGCAACAAGCAAAGGGTACAGAAGCTGTGGAGGAAAGCTTAGAGGAAACGGAAGCCAAGAGCACGTTGCTAAGCGACTTCCAAGACGCCGGCGAGCAGCAGCAAATAACAACAACGAGCACGCCAGCTAGCAAGAAAACGAAAAAGGATAACGCTGGCATCAACATTGACAGCTTGTTCAAGGATTAGTTTTTTGTTGTGTTTATTAAACTAATTATATAAAATTTGTTAAACTTCCTTAAACGGCGAGCGCATCGTTCTGCGACTCGTGGCTGAGTTGCGTCTGTAAATTGGAAAGTTTATTCTTCAGCACCTGCACGCCCATGATGACAATATTTTCAGGCTTAAGTGCTCCAGAGGATTCTACGTTGAAGAAGAATTTATTGGGCTTGGCTTCCCAGTTGTAAGGTGCCTCATATTGATCATCTTCAAGTTCGGTGTGCTCACTCTTGGGCCACTCATCGGGCTTGGGGTAAAGCGTATGACGCATGGAGTTATCCGGATCGTACTCAAAGCAGACACCTGCTGTGGGGTTCCATTTTGCATGCTCCTTGCCAAAGCCTTTCTTTGCATAAGCGCGCAATTTAAGCTCCTGTCCCTTACGTAGCTTGATTATCAAAATCTCATCAGTGCTCTCACCATACTCGTTGTCCTCCTCGCTCTGGTTGCGTGATGTGACCGGAAGAACCTTGGCATTGCTGGACTTAAGATCCGCCGTAGTAACGTGGCGTGTTTGCTCCTCATTGCACTTGACATCCAAAGTGAATTCAACGCTGCACTCGGGACAAAAGTCAAGGCATATACAATCGCGCGTATACTGCAGGCGCTCCACCACATCGTCCGAAATCAAAGGTATTAAGCCTATGCGATGCGCTAGGAACTCATCTGAAAGCACCGTAGAGTTTGCCTCAAGTTGCACCCAATCAATGGCCAATGTTGGCGTCTCAGCTATGAAAACACGACGTAGACTGTTTGCTACGCTCAACTCCGTGTCCTCCAGCACAAACTTCACATTGTCGTCAGTCAGCTCAGTTATCTGCACAGAAGGCTGATTTGCATACGGCATTTTAGCTTACTTTTTAGCAGCAAAATAATAAAAACAAAAATTCAAGCGCGAGACAAAAAATTCAGCCGGACAGGGTTGCAGCAGGGATAAGTAATAACTTATCGAATCGAATACGATTGCCTGTTAAAATGACTCGTTACTTTTTTGATTTATTCGTTACAAGCAACAGCTGACAGGCATTCGCTTTAAAATAATGTTTCGTTACGGAGCGCGTTTTTATTGCAAATTTGCAACAAAGAGTAACATTAAATTACCAAAGCCAAGTGAGAAAACAGAATTAGACTTTACGCAACTAAATCATAGCACAAAGGTGCCGCAGCAACCAGTGCCGACTGCTTTTCCAGACACTAGTAAAAGTGCAATTGAAATTGACACCAAGACCATACAACTGCTGGAACGCCTGTCGCTGGTGGACTTGGACAGCGAGCAAGCGCTGGCTACGCTTAAAAGCAGCATTCAATTTGCAGATAAAATAGCTCACATAGACACGGAAAACGTGCGTCCATTGTACACGGTGCTGGAGAAGCAACAGCTGCAGTTACGCAACGACATTGTAACAACTGGAGATAATCGGGAGCAGCTGATGCAATTGGCTAAGGTAACTGACGAAGATTACTACGTCTCGCCTCCTGGCAATATCCCACTGGAGCAATAAATGTCATGTCTAGTCGTCTGGCGCGCTGTTTCAAGTCCCTAGAAGCCGCAGACTTTCTACGCCATCTAGATCAAAAAGCTACGCCAGACATACAGCTGCTTACCAATGGACAGGCCTATGCAGAGCAGCTGCAGCAACAGTGGCTGAATCTGCGCCCACTTTCAGCTAATTTGGGACAGCTGACCTACAATGATGTTACCGCTCAACATCGTTTCTCCTTTGTGCAAGCACCGCAATTTAAAAAGCAGTTACAACAACTGCATCAATTGTATCCACAAAAATTCAAGTGTCCCACGCTGTTAAAGCATCAGCGCAGTCTTAACTACAACTCCCAGTCAAACTCTATATTTAAGCACAGTCTGCCAGTTACGCAACTAATTACAGACTATTTTGTGGAGGCACAACGCGGCCTGGAACACTTTTATAATGTGCAACGTGAGAGCAAAATATGGTGGATGCGTTACTCCTCAAATCCCAGTCGTTATTCCATTGTGCCTTATATAACTGAACAGCAAGAAGGCTGTCAAGCCATTGATATTAAAGCCAATTTTGGCCATGAAGCTGGTGTGACTGTGGAACAGCTGAGCTTGGTGTGTCCTCCAGCTACAGCAGATTTATCATTGCCTGATGCACGCTCAGGCCAAATGCAACAGCCAGCAATAATACGATCAATTATAGAACTGGAGCCAGCCAGCTGCAGTAAGTGTCCAAACATCAAAAGTATAATCAAATTATAAATATTTTCTCTCCTTACAGCGCTTCTACTGGATGGTTGTGATCATAATAGAGAAGCGAGCTCGCTCTTGCTAAGCCGTGCGATGGCACCTTATCAATGTGGTGTGGCTGCCAGGCAGTATGATAACCAAAATTCTGCTGATCTACACGATCTCTGCGCACACGTAGTGGATGTACTGCAGCGCGCAAAAATACGCCTGCATCAAAGCTATACTATAACACAAGATGAGGAACAGTTGCTGCAGCAATTGCAGCAATTCGATGGCTTGGGTGTGCCTTATACGCTGCTGCTGGATGAGACAGAGGCATTGAGCACAGGTCTGTTGCAATTGCGTAGTCGGGACACACAGCTGGCAGAGACTGTACACATTAGTGATTTACCAAATTATCTTTTAAATATATTTAGAAATTATTAAAATCTTACAAAACTACATAAAATCGCATAAGTACTGACGCACATTGAATCCCACAACTTTGCCTATGTGCAAAACAAACTCGAGGCCCACTGTACACTGAAGTTTGGCAGAGCCATCCATTATATTATTTTCACCAGAGACAAAGCAGAGCAACTTCAGATGCACCAACGTAGAGATTTGGGAGAGCAAGTTGCAAGTGAGACCTACTTTCTCATCCAAAATCGCGTAGAAAATTGCCAGCAAGCGATCAATGCTAAAGGACTTGGGACCCAGAGTGGTGGACATTTTCTCCACCGTCTAGAAGGGAGTGTAAATTAATATTTACTACAAGAAGAATAGCATATTGATATTTACCTTGGCTTTTGCGTTGACGCTTTGCATACGCTTGCGCTGTTTGCCATGATGCTTAACAAATAGACGCTTGTCCTGCTTGGCCGAGTTGTGGCTAGCCAAGAATGCAGCTATGAGCAAATATTTCCCATAATATGGCAGCTCCAAGGACTGCGCTAGCTGACGCACGCTTTGCTCTACAAGCTCTGGCTCCCCCAGCGGTTTTTCTATGCGCATGTAGATCTGTGTTAATGCCGCACGCAGTGGACCTGCTATATGACGCCACAATCGTGATACATCTGTAGACTCTATACTGCCGTCTAGCACGGGTTGCACATAAATGTCAAAGCACTTGCGCGCCGTCAACTGCAGTTCTGGTAAGTCTCGACACGCTTTATAGAAAACGCTTAGAAATAGATTTAAATAGTTGTTGTAAAATTCAGCAGTTAACGCCTGTTTACAAAGCTGCAAGCGGTGCTCGTCGTCTGTCAGCTGCTGTTGACGCAGCAGACGTTGCTGCATTTGTAAAAAGTCGCTTCCAAGTATGCGCTGCGTCTCTGCTTTGTTGTATTGCGCCAAATGCACTGTCATAATCTCACTTAATCCTGTTTTGTTGTAATACTTCTCAAAAGGCAGCTGCGAGAGCAAGATCACGCAGATATTGATGCCGCTTAATTCTTGCAGACGCAGCAGCACTGGCAATACATTAGCATCCATATCGCGCAGACGCTCAGCGTTGTCGATGGCTATAAGAAACCCATTCGTTTTAGTCCTTTGCCAACGACGCAGTTGCTCCACAAATTCTAGCATATTGTCAGCTCGTATCTCCAGTTCCCCCTGTTGTGGCGCCAGTGCGTCCAAGACAGTTTCCAATAGTATTTTGGTTGTATAGCATTCTATGGCATTTAGCTGTGCTATTTGAACGTTTTGTTGCTTGTGGCATTGTTGCAAAAATGCTTTGGTGATCGCTGTTTTTCCCGTACCGCTGTGACCATATATGTATATAGCTGCTGGATAAGCTTCATCGCAGTCGCCTATAAGCTGCGCCAATGTTGTTATGGCTGTCTCGCGACAAGGAAACTGTGGCTCCAATGCGGCACAAATCTGCTCCATTTGCTTTGTTTACGTTATACTTTTGGCGGCATGAATGTTTATCGGTTATATCGGTTCTTTTTGTTGGCTCGATTTTGTTCGTTCATTTTTGTTCATCGTTCGTTAAGTCCGTAATTAGTTCGTGTTAGCTTGGTATCTATAATTTTTCTACATATTAAATATAGTGCAACAGTTCATATATTTTTGTCTTTTAAAAATTTGCATTTCGTACATTAGTAATTTCAAGATATGCACAACAACCACTCAAGAACGATGAAGGGTGAACGATTTAGTTCGATCACTTTAGTGAATAGGTCAATTTTGTCGGTTCGTGTGTGAACGATTCAACACTGCTTGTGACCCAGAGCGGTTTTTGTGAATTGTACAACACCAACACAGATTGAGAGGTTTTCTGCTTTAACAATTTGTAACTCCGCTGGTTGTGCGAGTTTTCTGTTAATTAGTGCGGCTAACAAAGGTTTACTAGCTGCAGTGCTAGCTTAATCGTGTAGACGGCCCAGAGTCCGCGATTAAAACTAGATAACAAGCCGAAAAGCAAGCGCTCTGCAAGCAACGCCCAATTTGCAATAAGCCAAATATCGGCGACCTACGTGTGTGGTAAAGATATATAGTAACGCAGCATTTAGTTAAGCATTCGCAATGGCTGAGACGTACACTTTCGGTACCACGTTGGCTTCTATAACGTGCCACGCCTGGAATAAGGATCGCACACGTAAGTGACGCATTTCAACCACACAATAGAAATCATTTACTAACTTATGACTCATGTGTGTATTTGACTCAGAAATCGCGATATCGCCCAACAACCATGAGATTCATATCTACAGCCGTGACGGCAATGACTGGAAACTGGCCGATGTTCTTAACCAGCACGATTTACGTGTGATGGGTATTGACTGGGCCAAAAATACGAATCGCATTGTAAGCTGTGCGGCGGATCGTAATGCTTATGTTTGGACGCAGGGCGACGATAGCAAGTGGAAGCCAACGTTGGTGCTACTACGCATTAATCGTGCTGCTACTTGCGTCAAATGGTCGCCGGCGGAGAACAAATTCGCCGTGGGTTCAGGTGCACGCCTTATATCCGTCTGCTACTTTGAGTCTGAGAACGATTGGTGGGTGTCGAAGCATATTAAAAAGCCCATACGCTCAACTGTCACATCGCTGGACTGGCATCCCAACAATGTGCTGCTGGTTGCCGGCTCGACGGATTATAAGGTGCGGGTCTTTTCGGCCTTCATCAAGGACATTGAGGAGCCGCCATCACCCACGCCTTGGGGCAATCGTAAGCCGCTTGGTCAGCTTATGGCTGAGTTTAGGAATTCGGCCAACTCTGGCGGCGGCTGGATTAACAATGTTAGCTTCTCCAGCGACGGCAACAAGGTCTGCTGGGTGGGCCACGACAGCTGTGTGAGCATTGCCGATGCCACGAATGGCAATACTGTCATACGCTGCCGCACCGGTTACTTGCCTTTCCTCTCCTGCGAGTGGGTCTCGCCTACGTCTGTTGTGGTTGCCGGCTATAGCTGTGTGCCTCTGGTTTACAGCCTGACGTCAGACAATAAACTGGAGCAGAGCGGCAAACTGGACAAGTCACAGAAGCGCGAGGCCAGCGGCATTACAGCCATGCGTATCTTCCAGTCAATGGACCGTAATATGCGTACAGAGAACACGGATACCGTGGTGGACTCTATACATCAGAATGCCATCACTAGCGTGCGTTTGTATGCTGGGGATAAGGACAAGGCCACAAAGGTGTCCACCTCGGGCGTGGATGGCCAACTAGTCATCTGGAATGTAGAGCAGGGCGGCATCAATGGAGGCATGCGTAATCTGCAGATCTAAGTTTGCCTATAACGCACTTTGTTTTTATGTTTTGTCTGTGTCGGAGCCTGCATTGGATTTTTGTTTTGAACAAACTGAAGACTGCAGGCCTTTATGCATATATATATATAGTATTGCCAAAACTGTTTTCGAAATGAACGCGCTTTTTTCTTTAATTGTGTCGTGTAAACGCTTCTTTTTATAGATATATCTAATTTTATGCAACAATAACTAAAGAGATTTCTGATCTTTACTTCTTCCATTTCCAAAAGTATTTGTATGTATTTTAATCTGTTTCTATATTAATGCAAAATGAAAATGAGAACATTTAATTTGAATTTTAAATGATGAATTGGAAGAGGGTTATCTACAGTGGGAGCTTTTAATTGATAACAATTTGATTCCATTTTCATTTAGTTTGGTTTGTGTATTGGCTAACGATATCGATACAAAAGCCCAACTGTTGACTATGTGGCAACACTGTCATTTATAAACAAAACAAATTTCGTAATTTTAACAACAATGTCGTTTAATTTAAACTAAAAATCATGCGTCTGCTACGTAATTATGCAACCAAAGCAAGTCGTGAGCACTATGCTAGCAGCAGTCTAAAGATTTATCGTAAATTACCTAGTACAAGTCAATTAAAATCAAAATATGCGCCAAAGACAAAACCCGCGGAGCCGGCCAAATTCGGAATATGCTGAGAATTTGGTGAAGGTCCAAATGATATCAAAGAACTTACACCGGCAAATCTTTCCACAGGCTAAACGAGAGTATGATGAACCACAACGCGATGCGGCAACGCGCTACAATGCGGAGCTGCTGCGTCATGGAATAGATGTGGAAAGCGGCTCAGCTATGCCTGATGTCGAGTTGAAATTACCGCCATTGCGTGGTAAGAATATTGAGGAGCACTTTTACAGTATAGCCAAGGAGCAGGTGACACCTTATGAGGCGCTGTTGCAGCCGCTGGTGGACTGTGCACAACTGCCAGCCAAGCCCAAGCGCTGGCTATTCCAAACCGGCTGGACAGCCTATGATGAAGATGGGAGCGCCACACCAGTGGACAAGCCCATGGAGCAAGGCATAGTATTCGATGTGGAGGTGTGTGTGCGCGAAGGCAGCGCCCCAGTGCTGGCTACTGCAGTCAGCACCAAACGCTGGTATTGTTGGGTGAGTTCCAAGTTGACGAAACATCGCACAAACGTGAAGCCTGTGGAGCTTTGTGATGCGCCGGAGAATGAGCGACCGCACTACACGCCGGATGAGCTCATACCGCTGGGCACGGGAACACCTGGACTGGTGGTGGGTCACAATGTGTGCTACGATAGAGCACGCTTGCAGGAGCAGTACTTACTAGAGGACGCAGGCACACGTTTTGTGGATACCATGTCGCTGCATATGTGCGTAAGCGGCGTCACCAGCTATCAACGGGCGCTGCTCAAGTCTAAGAAAGAACCAGCTGAAGAGGATTTGGCTTGGCTGGAGCAGAGCGCGCTTAATAGCTTGGTGGAAGTGCATCGTTTGTATTGCGGCGGCCCAGCTTTGTCCAAGGAGCCGCGTAATATTTTTGTTGAAGGCACGCTCGAGCAGGTGCGTCAACATTTTCAAGCGCTGGTCAACTACTGTGCCAGTGATGTGGAAGCAACTCAACGCATCTTACGAGTACTTTATCCTATGTATGCGCAGCGATTTCCACATCCTGCTAGCTTGGCGGGCATGTTGGAAATGGGCTGCGCTTATTTGCCAGTCAATGGCAACTGGGAACGCTATATACGCGAAGCTCAACTGACGTACGAAGATCTAAGCATTGAAGCCAAGTATCATTTGGGTCGTCGTGCGGAGGAAGCGTGTGCGCTGTTGCAGGACGAGCAATACAAGCAGCATTTGTGGCTCTGGGATGAGGATTGGAGCGTGCAAAAGCTGAAGCTTAAGCAAGCACCTAAGCGCAAGGCGCTGCCTACAGCGCCGATGCCAGATGAGGGGCAACTCAATGAGGAGCAGCGTCGCTTGCAGCGCAAGTTTCAACATCTTTATGATCAGCAGGCGCTGCTGCCAGCGCGTCGTCCATTGCTGCCCGGCTATCCACAGTGGTATCGTAAGCTCTGTCGCAAGCCGCCAAGCAACTACAATGAGGAGCTGGATGAGGAGGAGCCTTGGCTGCCTGGCGCCAGCGAAATCAGCACAGGCATGCAACTGGCACCCAAGCTATTGTCACTCTGCTGGGAAGGGTATCCTCTGCACTATCAGCGTGAACATGGCTGGGGCTTCCTAGTTCCCTTCCGTCGTGCTGACCAACAGAGTACGCTGCCCTTGGACCAGCTGCTTGAGCGCTGTGCCATTCCTGAGTTTGCGCGACAGTTTGCGGCAGCAGAGGAAGGCAATGCCGCTTTGGAGCTGCTGCCACGCCAGCTGGAAGAGCACTTGGGCAAGCGTCAGTTTCACAAGAAGATCTCACAGCAGCAGCAGCGCCTGGAGCAACAATACAAAGGTGAGTGGAGACTCTTATACAACTCTTATAACTCGATTTATTTTAGGTGCTGGCGTCTGGTGTAATCAAGTGTTAGATGACTGTTGCTTCTTTCTCAAGCTGCCACATAAGAACGGTCCCAGCTATCGCGTGGGCAATCCACTGTCCAAGGACTTTCTTAATAAGTTCTCGGAGCATGCGCTGAGCAGCGGCGACACCAGCTGCCACGCGGCCACGCGCGTCATAGAGATAGCACGAATGATGAGCTATTGGCGCAACAATCGCGATCGCATACTCAACCAAATGGTAGTCTGGCTGCAGTCGGAGCAGCTGCCAGCAGAGCTTAAGCCGCTCACACCCAGCTTGGCGTTTGGCGCCATTTGTCCGCAGGTTGTTGTTGCCGGCACACTAACGCGTCGCGCCATGGAGCCCACCTGGATGACGGCTTCGAATTCACGCGCCAATCGCATAGGCTCAGAGCTGCGTGCCATGGTGCAAGCGCCGCCGGGCTATAAGCTTGTGGGCGCCGATGTGGACTCGCAAGAGCTGTGGATAGCCTCGGTTCTGGGCGATGCGTATGCGCATGGCCAGCACGGCGCTACGCCTTTGGGCTGGATGACGCTCAGCGGCAGCAAATCCAATGGCAGCGACATGCACTCCAGCACGGCCAAAGTGGTGGGCATATCACGTGATCATGCCAAGGTGCTCAACTATGCGCGCATCTATGGTGCGGGTCAGCAGTTCGCCGAGACGCTGCTGCAGCAATTCAATCCCAGTCTGAGTGCCACCGAAGCTAAAGCCAAGGCTATGAAAATGTTCGCCGCCACCAAGGGCAAGCGTGTGTATCGTCTACGTGAGGAGTACCACGATGAGCTGGAGGACAGAAGGTAAGCTCAGGTGCAAAACAAAAGCAGCTTGAACTAATTTTGCCATCACAGCTACAGCGGCTATGAAGCCACACGGCTTGCTGCCCAACGCAATCGCATCGTCTCTGAACTCTTCCATAGACCACGCTGGCAGGGTGGCACTGAGAGCGCCATGTTCAATCGGCTGGAGGAGATTGCTACACGCGAGCAGCCGCAGACGCCGTTTCTGAACTGTCGCCTAAGTCGCGCGCTGGAATCAGCTGGTGGCTCAGAGCAGGAGCAACGTTTTCTGCCCACACGTGTCAACTGGGTGGTGCAGAGTGGCGCTGTGGATTTTCTGCATCTTATGTTGGTTAGCATGCGTTGGCTGCTGGGTCCACATGCACGCTTCTGTCTCAGCTTTCATGACGAGCTGCGCTATTTGGTGAAGGAGGAACTGGCCTACAAAGCTGCGCTGGCCATGCATATTACAAATTTGTTAACGCGCGCCTTTTGTGCCTCGCGTCTTGGCCTAAATGATCTGCCCATGTCGGTGGCCTTTTTCTCATCCGTCGAGGTGGACACAGTTCTGCGCAAGGAGTGCACTATGGACTGTCAGACGCCCTCCAATCCGCATGGTCTGCAGATAGGCTACGGCATACCAGCGGGACAGACGCTAAGCATACAGCAAGCCATTGAGCAGGCGGGTGGCAACGATTTAACGCAGTGGGCGTGGCTTAAGCGGCAAACTAGTTGATTGTTAACTCTTTGTAAACGATGACAATAATTATTGTGAATTTGTTTTTCCTAAAAGTTAAATTAGGTATTTTATTTGTAATAATTCAACTTAAAATGCTAAATAACAGCTACAATACCACATTTTGTCTATACAACAAGCTTAGCCTACAGATAAGAATGTACTTAGAGCTGCTCGCCCAGCGTTTCAATCTCATTGATGAAGAAAAGCATATCCGACTCCTCCAGGCAAGAGTTCTGCAGCACCAAGCGGAAAAAGTTGGGCAGCTTACGCAGCGGCTGATAGGTGATCATCATGGAGCCCTTCTTAATCATAGCCTCCTTGATCTTCGGCGCCACCTTATGCAGCCTATCATAGAACTCCTGATTGCGCTCCAGCTGCCTCAAGCTCGTGGGCACATACCAGAATGTAATATTTGTGCACTCTGGCTGCTGCAGCACCAGCTCAAAGCCTGGACGCTCACGCAGCTTGTTGGTAAAGAATTCGGCCATGCTGAAGACCTGCTCCACATGTGCTGCAAAGCCCTGGCTGCCCTTAGCCTTCCACATAAACCAGAACTTGAAAACATCTGCGCGTCGTCCACACTGTATGTGCTTATCGCCAGTATCGAAGCTCGTATCATAGAACTTGTCCTTCTGAAAGAGATAGGCTGCATTGGTGGAGTGACACTGGCTCAGAATCTGCGCATGGCGCGTTAAGAAGGTGGAGCACTGCTGCGAGGCCGCCAACAGCTTGTGTGGATTCCAGGTGACTGAATCAGCGCTGCCAAACAAAATGTAATTGATTGAAAAGAAAGTCTTAGTCGCTGCTGATCAACAAACTCACCATTCAATGCCTTTGAGCAGATGTCTATATTTCTTGGACATTAGCGCACCACCGCCCCAAGCAGCATCCACATGCAGCCACATATTATGCTTGCGACAGAGCTCGGCAATGCCCACCAAGTCATCAAAGGCACCCAGCACTGTTGTGCCAGCTGTAGCCGACACCATCAATGGCTGCCAGTTGTTGTCCAAGCAAAGTTGGATTTGTGCCTGCAAATCGCTTAGCTGCATCTTGCCCAGCTCATTGGTGGCTATCTTGCGCACATGCTCACTGCCAAAGCCCATAAACATGGCCAGCTTCTCCACGGAGTAGTGTGCATCCTCTGAGGTGAAGATAATCAAGGGTTTGGCATTGAACAAGCCGTTTTTCTAAAAGTCATTTGAGAGAAGATTGAAAGCAATTAAGAACTAACAATAAACAAAGTCTGTCAAAAATCATACAATGTATAAATATATATTAAGTATACGCAATATAAAAATTAAAAGTGAAAACTTTGCTCAAGAAAATTGTTGTCAAAGCAAAGCTCTAACTCATACCTATGTGTATAAGATAATAATTAAAATAAGCTAAGTCATACAAAAATAATAAATGTATATCAAGTATACGCAGTGTTAAAATTAATAGTGAATTATTGGTAAGTAACTGCCTTCAACTTTAGGGCCTTCCGTTTATTAAATGCAAACTAGTTGACCAACGAATCTCACTTGCATAAGCTTCCGCTTTGCTTGAAATGGATTGGCCTTCGTCTCAGCTCTTACCTTGGATTCGGGCGCGTATTTGTAGCGCGCACAGCTAATTGCATAACCATTGGCAATTGAACCGCCGGGGCAAAAGATGCCATCGCCATGTCCATTGTCTGGGAAGCCCACAATGCGACGCATTTCGGCAAGCACCTGTTCCTCCATTAAGGTGAATACAGGCGCCACCTCATAAGTGTAGACGCTGGGATTGAGCGCATCGGTTAGCCACTGACCCACCAGCGCATAGGGATCAACGCCCGAGTAGAGCTGATTGATAAAATACGGATGACCCGTCTTGACCGAGAAGCGTATTGTCTCGCGCAATAGCTGACGTAGCTTGTCTTGCGATTCGCCCTTGTCGCGCAGTTCGAAGTCAAAGAGCTGACGCAGCTCGGCCGGCTCATGCCATTCAACCACCTTTGAGGAGCGATTGGTGCCCTGGAAAACGGCCAGCTGTATGATCTCATCCACGCAGGCGCGTATAAAGCCTTCAAATTCTGCCGCTGGATGACTAGCCACAAAGCTGGATAAACCATTGGCACTACACTTGATATTATTATTGTTGTTGTTGCTTAACATAATAGCTGCTGTTGCTGGTGCTGCATCCATTGCGGCAGCTTCCTCGATCACAACTGCATCACTCGATGACGACGTGCTCGTTGCTGTTGTCAATGTCTTGGCCAAATCGCCATTGTACGGCTTAAATATAGATTCCTTGAAGTGATGTGTGGGAAAATTTTCACTGGCCAGCATTTTGTTTTTGCTTTTACTTGGCAGCACAAACACAAAATAATTTTAACACTTGCTTGACTTGGCCTGATCTTTGTTAGCTGCTCCTGGCAACGTTTCGGAAGTTCGCTAGCCAACTGAACGTATTGTTGTGGTTCTTGCTGCTTTTATAAAAGTTTATTCTAACTAACACACATACACATACATACGATCGTTCATATATCAACAAGCATAGTGTAGCGTTAGCGTCTTATATAAAGACAATGCCGTACGTTCTCCCAGCATGAGAGATAGAGAGAGAGAGAGAGAGAGACCAAACGAGTGAACGTTACTGGGAGGCGCGTTGCTCATTTGAGAAGGGGAATCCGAAAAAAAAACCCATTGACTGTTATAGTTTAAACAATTTACTCTTAACATCTAAGCTAACATGCGCCTTTCTAAATTATTCTTATAATTCCTAGATTTTCCATTACTGCAATTAAATTAATGGAAGGGCACTAAGACGTTTTGCGTATAAAATATTTAAATAAAATTTCGATAGCTTAAATAAAATTAAAAAATATATAAAAACAAAAGAAAGAATTTGTTTATTTAGCACAAAAAACCTAATTTATTAAATAAAAACAAATAAATAAAACTAGTTTTATAGGGTATTTGCCAGTTCTCTTTAGCAAACGTTTTCACTGTTTATTTTGATCATTAAACTTCTTTAGATGACGATGCAAGCAATTGCCTTGAGGGGATTTTGATTAGTAATCGGCTAAAATACGCAGAATTTTTCGCACGCATTTAAATTGGCAATATTCAACTCAATAGAGTGTACAAATATGTTTATAAGAAAAAGGGGATTTTAAGTGATTTGGCAATTTGATTTGCTCATGTAATACAATTATGTGCGCCTAGTTGACCAATTTAATTGCTAATTACTCGTACGCTGTTGCCTTCAAAGAGCTCTTAAATATATGAATGTGCATAGCTGCTGTTGGCGGTTTCTCTCTCATTAGTTACAATCAACAGCAAATTAAATGCAAATTCATTGAGCAATTTAAGCAATTGCTATGGGTAATTCTTTATATTTTTTTCTTGATTATATTATCATTAACACAAGCTAATTTCGCATGTTTAAAGCGTGGTACATGATAGACAATTAATGTTTCAAATAGTTGCTGTAGGTCATGTATTGTGCTGAGAATATTGCAAAGTGTTAGATGTTGGGCAATTGCTGTCATTGAGCAACAACTTTCTCTGAATTAATTTCAAAAAAATATATATTTAATTAATATAATGCATATGCAACAATTTCCGTTACTTACGAGCAAGATACCTGTGCACTGATCTTGGGCAATGGCCTTGACTGTGACTGAGAATTTCTCTATAAATAAAAGCGCATACTATCCGTTTTGTCTAGAGCTCTATAATATTTGAAATTTTCCGGTAATGCTGCTATATGGGATGCAGAATATTAATAGTATGCAATATAACTAAATGAAAATGAAACCAGTTTCCTAAATTCAGGAAGCATTCCGAGCAACGTCATCAATGCAATCAATGACAAAAGCTGATTACACAAAATATAAAAAGCGAAAGGAAACGTAACTTTTGCTAGAGTTAATTGCAATGCACAGCTCACAATAACAATAGCAACAGCGACAATAATTAGCAGCCTCTTTCAACTCACTGTGTGTGTGTGTGTGTGCTCTTTCCTAGTTGTAGTTAATTAACAAATGTCTGCGTACGCCTTTCAAGTTTAGTTTAGCTTAGTACTCCAAGCAGGTGTTCCGGTCAAGTCGTTACGGTTTGGCTTTATAAGCTTAACAAGGTCAGTGTCCACAATCGTAAAGAATACCATGAAGAACTTTGATAATGTTGCATGAAAATCATATTACAAAATATAAACGAGTCGACACAATCAAGTTTTTGCAGCGGAATTGAAAACAAGTAAGCGGAAATAAAAAACAAAACTTGACTTAAAGTTAAACAAAATCAGCGACCAGTTTTAGTATTATTTTAAGCTATAGCATATAATAAAAAGTAATTTCTTTAATAAGACAAAAAACTGCTGCATTTTACAGTTGTCAACTAAATTCCATTCTATGTAATTTATTGAGTTCAACAAATGGAAATGTCTAACAATAGTGTTATACTTTATTGTTTTTGTATTTTGTAATTTTTTTGTGTGTGTGTTTTGTATTGTTTTATGTTTTTTGTTTTGTTTTACATTCTACGATCAATACAATGTTGTTTTGATATTTACAATTGTTTATAATATAATTAATATAATAACATAAATTTCATTTTGTTTTTTGTTTGCGAATAATAAAATCGTCAGATTTAACTCGGGGCCCATAACTCCTGAATACATACATAAACATATACATATACATTATTTGTATTTATCTTTTCATGCACTTGCACTTGATGCCACAATTCAATTTGAAACATATTTTATGGTTACATGCTGTCGTAGTTGCTCATTTAGTCCTATCACACATCGCCAGGCAATAAATATTATTCTTGGTTTGTACTTGGGTAAGGAAACATCGTACCTTTATCTGCAAATCAAAAAAAAATAATTAATAAAATACAAATCTATTGAAATAAGCACAGCACTCACCTGGATTGTTGTAGAAGTTTGCGCTTAGACTAGGTTTTGGTGGAAGTTTGGGTGTGCCATCGCTATGGCTCGCTGTTAGCGGAAAGAACTCCTTGGGGGACGAGCGTCTATTCGGATGTTGTGATGGATGATGATGATGATGCGCATGCCCATGCGCATGATGATGCTGTGAGTAAACCATCTGCTGTGCTGGCTGTGGCCTCAAACGTGTTTGATGCTGTAGCTGATGCGGGTAGGTGTTGGATGTGCTGCTCTCGATAGCGCTGGAAATGTATGGGGACGGTGACATGGGCGTTATGGGCGTCATGGGTGATGTGGTCGTCGAGGAGCTTAATGCGGGCGAGATCGACTGTGGTGGCTGATGCAATTGCTGCTGCTGCTGCAGTTGAGACTCATCACCGAGCATTGCGGATTGCTCAACATTAATCACCGTCGTGCTGGGCGTGCCTGCACCCGCAGCTGTGTGTGTTGCAGAGCTTGAGTCAAGTGATGGCTGCTTGGCCGAATTGCGACGTATCATAATACTGCTGGTGTTGGGCAGTAGCAGGCTGCTGCTTCTGCTGACAAACTCCTTAGGCTGGTGACTGTGACGCGCATAGCCAGAAACTATGGAATGATTAAGTCGTGGCGGTATTGGTGGTGGACTCAGCTCGCCATCGCGTGGAGGTAACTAAGCAGTTATAAATAAAAATTATAATTAGACTAATTAAAAATATAATTTGACTGCTACTACTCACTGTAGGTGCATCGGGTGCTTGACGCTTTTGCGCCATGTCAGCACAGCTCTCGGTGCGTTCCTTTCGTCGCGGTGGCAATGGCGGCGGCACCGCCCTATACTCCAAGTGGCTAGCCGTGGGCACATTTACATGCGGCGATATAGGCACCGCACCAGACTGCCCATGTCCGTGCCCATGCTCGTGATTATAGTAGAATCCACCCAAGGTTGGACTTACATCACCAAAGCCAGCGCCAATGAGCGTCACAGTACTGGCAATGCTATGCGTTGGACTATATTGTGTTTGTGTATGGCGTTCATGGAATGGTGAGCGATTGCCAGTCTGCTGTGGGGCAAAGTGCGATGCCTCATGCCGTGGACTGACCAATAGCTTGGGCAATGGCGAAGGTGGCAATACGTCTGACATATCTGTGCCCAAATAGCTTTCAGACAAACTGACCGCCCAGTTGCCCAGTTGCACTTGTTGTTCTGACAGCGCTGGACTAAATGCATCCGTGACTGCTGTTGCTGCTGGTGCATTGCCGCTTTGTGTCCACACATGAGCTCCGGGCTTGCGTGGCAAATGCGGTGCCACCTCGCCATTATCTATGGCACGCTGCATTGGTGCGCCGCTCCAGCTGTTGCTGCCATTACGCTCTGGTATAAGCACATGCGCAAACACGGAAAATGCTTGCGGATTATGCTGTGGACTATGGTCACCAAGCTCCGCATGCGACACCACGGCAGCTGTGTTTGCGGAAACTGGTTCAATGCTGTTGGGTGCATTGCTAGACAGCTTGTTGCTGCTGTTTTGGATTTGGTTCTGGCGCCGCGGCTTAATGCCTGGCGATTTGAGCGGAATGTTCGGCCATTTGCGAGGCTGCAGAGAAGGATACAAAGTTGAATTAAGGGCTACTATAATAAGGAAGCTTACTTACAAATTTAGGTACCGTCTTGCAGGCGCGGGGCTCAATGCGCAGACTCTCGTTAAACAAATAATCCGACATTTCCTTATCCGACAGACTATTGTACGGATCGAGTTGCTCAAAAAAGTGCCGATATTTGGGCTCTTCGCTGAGACAATACGGCTGATTCTGATATTGTTGTATTTCGCCAATAATTTCCGACATTTTTCGTCGCTTGGAAAAGTTTATCAGCTCCGTGTTGGGTAACAAATCCAAGTTGCCCTCCTCCAGATGCAATATGTTTGTGAGATAGTGTCCAAAGAATGGCACGCAAGGCGGATTGATGCTGCGCAAACGCTCTTGATATTTCTTTAAATGATCCTCGCTCAGCTCGCGACACTCATCCAGAAACTTCCGATGTCGTTCGGGCAGTCCATTAAAAGTAGCACGCAAACGATGCACTGAAGCTGTATCCATGGCCGCCACAATCGATAAAGTGCCATTGAAATTGTTCAACTCCAACATAACCATCATAACCTCAATGGCGCGCTGTACCATGGCCAAACGCTCATCATAGTTCTCAGCCTCAATAATAGACTTCTCAATCCAGCGTGTCACATTTGTTGTATGTCGAATGATTTTGAGCAGATTGGGACTCTTAAGCTCTTTATCCTTTTTTGTCCATGATGAGCCCACAAGCTCTGAAGGTTTTACAGTTTTGTACATCTCAAATTCCAGCAGTGTGAGCTGACGTGCCACCTCCAATGGATGCAGTGTGAGCAGTGTTATCTCCTCCTCTGGCACACTCAAATGGTATTCAACAGGCGGAGGATCATGTCCGTAGGCATAAACGATCTTTTTATTGCTTTGTTTGTTCTGTATTTCATAAAATAAAGTATATAGAAATAGTTGCAAGTAATTTTGTCTTCAAACTTACCTTGCGATCCACAATTTTGCGCACAGACTCCACCCATTTTCGCATCGATTTGCTATTGACAATATCGAGGAAATGCAACAGCCTGTCCAGCAGCGTGGGGTCCTTCTCAAAATCATAAAAATGATGATCGACCCAATGTCGGAGCACATTCAGAACACGGAATTGCACCGGCTGCACAAATTCCTTGCGATAGCGCTTCCAATCCTCGCGTTGCGAGTTCTTTAACATCTTATCGCTATCCACTGTGGCAGTCACTGCATCCTTATCCGAGTCCGTGCCAATGCCAGCATGGCTGTTTGTTTGCTGCTGCTGCTCCTGATAAACCAAACTCGGCTCAGGTATTTCAAAACGTTCGATGAGCAGCGTTAACAGCTGCTGTGGTGAACAAAAGTAACGATATGTGGTGAGGAAAGTGCGCACAAATGTGGGATCCGCATAGATGTGATAGGTTAGGCGTTCGATAAGTTTGCAAAGGGTGGCGCCTTTGATCATCGGCACCACACCGCTGTCGCGCTCCTCGAGTACAATATTTTCGGGGCTGTCGGGCACGGAAAACTTATATATCTCTGGGCTGGGCATGCGCAATGGATGCTTGCGTTCAATGTCCTGCAGAATGCTGTCCAGTATACGATCTAACATAGACTTGGTGTTGACCATTATGAGATCAGCCATCCAGTCGTTTTTATGCTGTGCCGTTTTAGCTGACAGCACTGTGGCTGGATAATTGGGTGTGGCCAGCTCAAAGCTATGCTTCACCTCCTCCGTATCCGCACGATCATTGATCTTAACGCGACGCATAAAAAACTTTTCTTTTTGTCTATAATCATAGGCATTGGCACCAGCCGACGGTGTTTGTTTCTTAGTATTCGGTTTGCACAGCACCATGAGACCATCAAATAGAAAAACTTTGCGCTCGCTCCAAATGCGCTTGCCTGAGCCCAATTTGGTCAAGGAATCCTCTGGAAGAAAAATATTATATGTACATTTAATGAAATGCTATTATTTAATTATTGTTAAAAAATACTTACCGCGTATAAATTCATTGCAGTTAAGACCTACATCCTTGTCATCCCAATGCTCCACCTTAAGCTGCAGTTCACGAGTGCGTTCTATGGCCATTTGGCGACGCACACGGCCACTTACAGGCACTAGGCGATCCTTGGACAGATTAGCCATAACTTTTTCGAGATCACAGTGCAGCGGATGTAGTAATCCTTGCACTTGCTCAAAACTTTCAAAATCGTCCTGTGATGTACTGAGATCCATGAGATGCTTAATGTAGTCAAAATACACAAAGGCGTGGCAAATGGGCACCAATAGCAGCTTGGGCAAATAATACTTGACCGCTTCCCGAAAACCATGACCAGCCGACATTAAGGAAAGTGCCTATAAAATATGTAATTTAATATATATATATTAAATGTATATTTGGGAGTTTTACGTACATTCGGCTTGGCCAGCAGATTGCTGAGTGCATCACGAGATGCCTGGGAGGTGACATCATGTGCGTATTTCTTGTAGACATCGAACTCTTCGGCCTCGGCAAGCTCCTCAAAGCAGCTGGCAACGCAGGGTGCATTTTGTTCCTGCGACATTTCGATTACGTCCTCTAACGATCCAAGCAGTGTCACCGTTACTTCATAAATGTCCATTATATTGGAAAATATGGGTTCGAGTTCCTTGGGATCGCGCGTAATTTTGACGAGCTCTTCGCGAAATACACGTATAATCATGGAGATCGCGCTGATTTTTTATTGATTAATTTTTTTATGGAGATCGCGCTGATATTGTTTCTCATCATTGATGAGTTCCTTGACGGTCTCCTCGTAGGTGGCGCTGGCTCGTTGCGCCGGCAGCGACAGTGGACTGGGCAATACATTGCTTTTGTGCTGATCGCCGCTTTGGTTAAGCATGTCGAGAAGCACACCATCGCCAATCATGACCACCTCAATGTCTTCTTTGGCTATCTCGCAATGCGAAATTCTCCCCACATAATCGGCGGCCATTTTGAGCGTATCTGCGGAGATGCACTCGAGTATGGCCACCAGATAGGCCGTAACAGAGCTATCGATTTTGTACTGTAACACATCCTTTTGGAGCAGTGAGTGCACACGTTCTGTGGGCAACACCGTTTTGCGTTTTTTCGAATTTATCACTTCGTTGGCCTCCTTAAGAGCCCACTGATCGATGGGCGATGGAAAGCTTTTAACCTTCTCTTCGAGATCTTGCACAGAATGTGGCAATGGCTTGGCGCACAACAAGGCCAGCAGTCGTACGCATAAATTTTCCACATAAGCCAGCGCTTCGTCATTGGCTGTGACGCGCGGATTAACCTGCTCGAGCACCTTACGCAGTGATGGTATAAACAATCCTTTCCAGCGCTGTGCATTCTCGTATTTTGTAAAATCATAGCCATCGGTGTCCTGCACAGTGGAAGCAACGCTGATTCCATGGCTGCCACTGCCACTGCTGGAAAACATTTCTGCACTCCACACAAACACACACGCACACACTCTCAATCACACACACTCACTCACACATACACACCTATGCATACATATATACACACACACACTCTTGTTATTAGTCAACAGCAACCGTCTTCGTCGGGCAGCAACATTTTCAGCGTTTTTTGCCAGTTCTTTAAACTCCAATTAAACTTCGCGTTTTCTATTTACTATCTAACCCGAAGAAAAACAATAGTTTGTTTTCACATGCTATACATACAATTTTTTTTTCAATATATTTTCTCTGCAAATTCTGCTTACAACAACGTTAAGTGAGCTGTACATTCGATTTATAGTGTTGGGGAGCACTACTCATACTCGATTGTCGATAATAATTTTGGCCAACATGGTTTTTATTGCACTATACCGCGTTTTATTAATTTGAAATTAAAATAAATTGTAGCATTGCTGGCCTCTAAATATATGTATATGTATGTCCAATAATGGCAATGAATTAATTTAACTTAGTGTTTCGTTTGGCCATACCAATTTTTCAATCCATTCTAAATAATATGAGACACTTGTTAATATCGTATAGATTCCCAAATCTGTTGAACAAGTTGGTCCCTCTGAAATAGCCCCAATTATTTGAGACCAGCAGTTAACTGATTTGGGATGTTCTACAAACACAGGACCACCTGAATCACCCACACAAGTATTAGTCCCGTATTTTAATGCACGAGTACATATTCTCTTAGGATGATTAGAATCTTCTGTACTCTGACAAACACTCCAGTCCTTCTGACCTAAATGTATCGACTGCAAAAGATTTATGTCCAATTTCGCTGTATCATTGCTCCCCCAACCAGCGGTTGTAAAATTTGTAAATGTCAGGGTATTTCCAAAATGGAGACAAGCCGGTCTTATTTTGTCAAGAAAACTAATCTTCTTGTCTAGCTTTAACAATGCGAGATCAGCGTAAGGATCGTCATTACCGTACTTTGGATGTATGATTACTGTTACATTTATTCTTATACCATCACTTTTATTACTTTTGTCAAGAGTTCCCAAGAGTACAGAAACATCACTGTAAATAAATGCATGCCAATAATTTATAAAAATAATAATTTTTCATAAGTTACTAACCTTTTATTTTGCTGATCAAAACAATGACCTGCCGTCAGTACATATTCATCACTTATAACAGTTCCACCACAAAAGTGTGTTTTATTTACATTTTGTACAGAAGCCATAAATGGAATTACGTTGGTCACATTCATTCCACCTTTAATTAACTCAATTCGAGTGCATACATCTGTCAATCGCATATATTCGTTGCATTCTTTAGAACACAAATGATTTATTTAAGATTTGAAAACAACATGTAAACTCAATGATAAATACATACTCTTTTCAGCAATGGTTTTAGGCTTTGAGTTTTCTGGACAACACACCAAATTGTTTCCATTGCAATACGGAAGTGCAGCACCAGCTGAAACTAGTTCTTTTAGCGGTAGGCAGCTTTTTATTTTTGTACACTTAAAGGGACAGTCTAGATCACTTTGAGAGCTTGCAACTAATGTCACAATGAATAGTATCCTAATCATTTCGTTCCTACTACACAACCTTTAGCACACAGATAAATTATAAATAATGAATTTTAAAAGCTTGACACCCGTTATTTTATGGGCGTTTATTTGTTTGCTATTAACTATTAGTATGTACACATATGTATGTATATACGCCCACTTGTATAATATATATACAAAAGTATGGTATAGATAAATCAATGAAAATGTGGGAATTTAATCCAGACTGTCGGGATACAGTCGGACAAGTAAAATGAAATTGGTTTGCAGAGAGCTCTATTAAGAATGATAAAAAATTCAAACAGTTTTACCTAGTGTAACTTTTATTTATAAGCTAAGCTGTAATGTAAACTAATCAGCTTATAAAATGAAATGCATGGGATGTTGTACTTGGTCAGCATTATCTTTCCAATAATGTACCCCGCTGTTTCTTTTGTGGTGGATGCATATCGTCGGCTTGAGATTTTACACCAGGATCGGCCACTTTGCCACCTTTGCGTTGAAGCTGTTTTTCGATAATGCGTGCATTGTTAGCATAGCTATCCGCAATTTCACGCTATCATAGATACAAAAAATAAGTATATTCATTGAAATGCTGTGAACATCAGTAAATGTTGGTAAGTGCTTACCGCCTCGATTTCATCCTCTTCTTCATCAATGGTAGATACCGTGACAGAGCTGAATTTACCCATATTTTTTGTATGTCGCGTTACCATAACCTTTTTCCCACTGGAATCCACAATGCCTGAATCTTCTCCACTTGGAACAGCTGTACTGGTCGGCGGGCATGCGACTTTGGTATCTATTGCCAGCAAATGTGACAGTGGTTTCTCGCCCTTGCTGCTCACCAGTGCATTATTCATAACAAATGTCACATGAGAGTCGATGCCGTGTCGGTAGTATATGGGCAGGCCGCAATTTCGGCACTATAATTGACAATATGCATTACAAAGGAATGAAAACAAAGCTCAACGTAGCCACTCACCGAATACCTATACTGCTTCTCTATGCCCTTTCCTTTGCGCCGTATATAAAGCATTTTTGGTGCTGGATTGAATGTCATCTTGTTGGCATGATCATTAGCATCTATGACTCGGGCACCGTCCACCTCGCGCAACGGAAGCTGATCTAAAGTGCAGTCTGTTAAAAATAAATGTATCAGTAAAATGCACTAAATTAATAAACTCGTAAACGTTTCACCTAAAATCAGTGACATTTTGGTGCATAGACAGTAATATATATTCAACGGCTTCTCCTCATTATATTCCTCCTGATCCTTTGTATCAGAGCATACAATGCTGCGCGAGACTACTTTAGGCATTATTTCAATATAAAATTAAAATGTAAACAAAACTTGTATTTCTTTTATTTATAAGTGCAATGCCCGATAACGATATGATACCGATAGACCGCTTCGATACTAAGTACTTCGGTGTTGTCCAACACTCATGGCTGTTCTACAAGAAATACAACAATAAACTCAACAATAAACACAAATGATTAAATGGAACACGAATTAACTGCTCAACATATTGCCGAGCTATGTTACCAGAAATTTAACTGTCTACCCAAGGCAGGCAAGCCGACCAACTGTCAATGGACCGTTCTAGCGGGAATTGTACAATATGACAAACAGTCAACCTGTAGCAAGACTGTTGCTCTTGGAACCGGGTTAGTAAATTCTTAGGCATTCCTAAGATTTTATATCAACATTTTATTGGCAAACAGCACCACATTATGTTCGTATTTTGTCTTTTCTTTTAAAAATCCTTTATTTTACAGAACTAAGTGCATTGGTGCCAGCAAGCTCTGCAAGAGTGGTCTTATAATAAACGATTCTCATGCTGAAGTGCTGGCACGGCGGGCTTTTTTGCGTTACTTGTACCATGAGCTGTCGAAGGCCGCGCAGCATTCAATGGATTCGCCTGCGGATTCCATCTTTTACTGGCAGCCAACTTCAAGTTGCTTTGTGCTAAAGAAACACTTGGAGTTCCATTTTCTATGCACACAAACTCCTTGTGGAGATGCATGCATAGCTGACGAATCATTGACAAATGAGGGCGGACAGCCAGCAAAACGACAATGCTTGAATATAAAGAGCACAGAATATATTTCTGACGCAGTTTATACTGGCGCCAAATTGATTAACAGACAGCCAATGAGCAGTGATGATATGCAGCAATCTCCTTCAGAATTACGCACTAAGCCAGGACGGGGCGAACGCACTTTATCTATGTCATGCAGCGACAAGCTATCCCGCTGGAATGTGCTTGGTGTACAAGGTGCATTGCTGGACTTGTTGATCGATAAACCTATTTACTTCAATAGCTTAAACTTCTGCTGCAAAGATGCGCGTTTAGAGTGTATTGAGCGTGCCATTTATCAACGCTGGCAGCACAAGGAGTTCAAAAACACACGTTATCAGCGACAAAAGCCCCGGATACGTATTAACTGCATGCTGCCATTTGAGTATGCGCAGCGTGACGATTGTCAGCCCTCCCCAAATGCCACGATTTGGACCCTGCTGCCGGATACACTAAAGTATGCTGTGAACTTCAGCTGTCTTTATATAATCCTAAATTATTTTTCGTACTTTTGCAGATCCTATGAGGTAGCAGTTAATGGCAAGCGTCAAGGCGTCACTAAGAGCCAACTGCATACAACTCAAGCTGCTTTAACAGTTAGTAAATATCAACTGTTTTTTAACTTTATAGATTTGTTGGTTTGCAGCAGTGCACTACGAAAGCGGTTGCAACTAGAAACATCAGAATTGGATAATTTAACATATGCAGCATGCAAAGCGTTGGCCAAGGACTATCAGTTAGCCTGGGCGAAATTGAAATGTGAATACTTTGAGCTGTGGACTAAAAAGCCAGACAACTTCTTAAACTTTACTATTAAAACAAGCTTAAGCTGACCAATGTACATGAAATGAAGGGCTACACCCATACTAATATTATTAAGTGACATAAAGCAGTAACAATTTGTGGAATTCGTTTTGAAATTAATAATGATTGAGATTAGCTTATGCCACAAAATCTGACGCATGATTAGTAGAACGCAAAACCGCAAAATGTTTGCTGTTCAATCAAATAATGTTTTAAATAAATGTGCTTATGCAGAATCTAAATCAGTTGCGCTGTTTAACTTCACATAATTGGAACGCATAAAAATGTATCGAATTATAGCTTTGACTTTGCTTATACAGCAATTAGCTTTGGTAAACGGTAAGCATTGGCAAACGCCTAAAATGTAAGCTACTAGTAATCTTAATTTTATGTCGAAACAGCTTCGGAATACAGCACCAAGGTGGAGTACAAGGTTTTAAGTACAGTGCCTGCACAATATCATGACAGGCTATTACCGTTTAAGGCTATTGGACGAAGCTTTTATTATTTGCCTGAAATCAATGAGACGGAGCTTAATTGGCATCAAGCTGTACAGAAATGTCGTCAACTGGGCGGTCACTTAATAAATTTGCAAAACAAAAACGAAAGCTTGCTAATTGGCACGAAACTGGAGAAGCAGAAAAGCTATTGGACTGATCTTAGCAATCTGGGACAGACGGATTATTACTCTATTTCAACTGGCTTGCCGGCTACAAATAGAAATTGGTTGGGAGATGATGCTGATGAGCAGTTGGATGAACACAAACAATATTGTGTGCAATTGACACATGACTATGAGGAGGGGTTTGTAATGAGAAGGTCACGCTGCCAGGATCAGGCAAGTTATATATGCCAGCTATTGTCGGCGCGCAGCATTTCCATTGTGGTTTGGTGAATAATAAAACAAATGGAGTGGATTTGCAACATTTAAAGTAAATATATATTTATTTTGTAATACCATAGGTGTAACATATAATATGGGCATAAAACTAATTGTCATAGAGCAAGTGTTTCAACAAATAAAACATTACACAAGCATTTTAAATGTAAAGAGGCATCATAAGAGCTAAACAAAAATAATACAAACTAAAACGAGACTTTAACAATTGCTGCTGCTCAACTTGGAAGCGATTCTAAGGTGCAGACACGGCATTTCTGATCATGTATCTTTTGTTGCTGTAGTTTGGATGCAATGTCAATGGTTCATGGTCAATGTTCACCAATTTCGCGTAGCTCACGCTTGCCCAGCGGCAGTGGTGGACGGAAGTTGTTGATGACCTTGCCATTGAACTCATTGCATGGGCACTCCTCCTTTACGTCGTAGGCATTAAGATTGCGCATGGAGTTCAGCTGATCGTCCGACACTTGAATGGGTGTCTTGAACACAAGCCAGATGACGCACTCCGAGCAGGGTGGCGTTGTTAGCGAGCCCTCATAAGTCCAATAGGTGTGCACATCGGGCAACAGTTTGCCAGGATCACAGCCTTGAGGCAGTGTGACGCGATCGCCTTTGTGCAGCACAAACTGCAGTAAGCTGCTGACCTTATCCAGCTCGGCATGATGATCGCCCGGCTGCAGAAACACACCCAGTACGGCCAAGCCGTCGGGTGCAGCAGCCGCCTCATTGAACGACTTGTACTTGGTAGTATTCCAATGGACCAAGTGGAGCTCGCCGGCATAGGAAACACCATCAACCGTATGCTCTGAGCCCTTGGAGTCTGTGCATCCCCAATGGCAATGGAATTGCTCCAGCTTAAATATTTGATTACCCAGTGGACCACCCGTCAGCTCCGAATTGGCGCCATTAACATCTACGCGCCAGCAATAGCCTGCAATTGCATTTAAATTAATATATTGTAACTTAATAAAATAATATTGCTTTATGTACCTGGATTAACCAGACTCTTGGAATTCTCGGCAACATACTGCCACTTAAGCGGCGCCAATTTAAGATCGCTGCTCTTCTTAGCACTTGAGGTGGTTATGGCCACAGGCGACTGACGATGTCCCGATGCATGTGGAAAATCCTTGGCCCAGTGTTGAGGACCTGTAAAGAACAAGCATGAATGCGCTTAATTAATAATGAATCATTACCTATTACTAGTGTTCTTTGTTATATATTTTCTATTTCAAATTATTTTTCATTTTATTGCAATATATTTGCAATGTTTCTAATCTTTTTTGGCATATGGCTCAGTAAATTGAATTCCTTTTGAGATACTTAACATATATACATAAGTATTTGTTGAAACTTTGAGCAACGGCTCAAAGTATAACTTTTTTATCTTTGCGCGCCTGCTGTGTAAATATAGAGGCATTTATTACTTATTGCATTTGCATTCTTTTAATACTTATTATTGTTGTTCTTGTGCTCGGTGCAAGAATAAAAATTAAGCAAATATTTGCAAACGCTATGGCGTCACGTGTTGTATAGAAACGCCTAAGATTGCGGTTTTGGGGCAGAGTAACTGAAAGCAAGAGAACGAACAAAAGAGAGCGAGTCATGTGATATGTAGACCTGACGCAGGCATTAAGATAGACCGCAGTGTTTGGGGCTTGAGGGTTCAGGGTTGAAGGTGTAGCAGTATATACAAACAAGCAAGTATCTTACAAATGTTTAGGTGCACTTAATCACAATAAAGTAATTGTCTTATCTAGACAGTGCGGTGTCTTTTGGCACATGATAAATCAAGACGCAAAGCCACTGTCTTTTGGTATTAATGACTCTAAACACAAATTTATTGATAAATCAGCGCATTGCGAGTCATGTGCAATGCAATTTCACTATTGTTATCAAGGGCAAATATTATTCAAGCGAGGCCTCTCGCTAATTATATAATTAACTAAAGAGTCGGCAAAGGAAAAACATATTACGTATACGTATATGGTACAGACAATTGGTGCTGACAATCTATTTAGACCATGACAGGGTCTGCCATTTGACGCATGTGACAAATCAAAATAGGGGAGCAACAAACAAATTGACAGTGCAAATAGTTAAATCAAACACAAACACAACTAATTGCCAGTATGTCATAAGAATATCACGTATACGCTGCTGTCTTTGCCACACAGCTATGCATAAATATGTATATAAAGAAAAATACGATCCTTTTATAATTTAGCAACTGTGTGTAAATTTCCGGCCAGTGCTTGAGCTTAAAGCATTATTTGTATACTTAATGAAGTTGTCATGCTGTCATAAATGTTTCTACTTTATATATATGTACTTTGTTGTTTTTGTTGTTTTTTTTTGGGCAGTGCAGCAAATATTTTGCCTTAATTGTATATACTTAAAGATCAAGCGACGACATCTGCCAGCCAGATAACAATGAGTAATGCATAAGCAAACAAAAGCGGCAAGGGAAATAAAAGAAATGTAAAAAGAAAAGTAATTTTTACACGTGCTTGAAATTTATAATATTTAAATAACTTTATTACAGCTGCTTATGGCAACGAGTTAGTGCTTACAAATTTGCCATACATATATAGAAATGAAATATATATATATGTATATAGCAAACTGTTTGCTGTCTAATTGAGTGCTCAGAGAACATTAATGCTGGGATAAAAACAATATAATTGTTGTTTAATTGAATTACCCAGTGCTTTAAAAGGCTTGCTATATCATAAACTGGTTTGATTGCCGCTGGGGGAAACAAGGAAATAAGCGGCATATATTTACATTCTATATTGTGCAACAGCACGTTACTAATTTCGACGATAATAAAAACTACAATACTTAAAAGTTTACAAAACAAACAAAAAAGTAAAAGTATATAAGAAAAACCTCATTAAGTAGAAAATAAAATGTCACAAGCGCGACTTGCGTGATAATATCTAACTGATGCTAAAAACTAATAGACACATATACATATAGTATATGTCATGAGTTAATTGCGTGCTATGTTTTAAAATCGCAAGGAAGCGCATGCTAATTGAGCGCAGTGTGTTTTGTACAATGAACTGTGCCAAAAATAAAAAGTTCAAGCTGATACCGGTTCGTGAGTCAAGGTATTTTATTCTCCCCACCTGCTTGTTAGTCAGAACAACCCAATTGTATAACGTCGCTAGACAGTTTGAGCTTTTGCGAAGCCCCAGCACTGCGCTTAAGCATTATGGACGCTTAGCTAATGTCATTCTTCGATTTACAATATTTTTAGTTGGTCCGCATTGACCCTTAATAGGTCAATAAGCAGCATTGCTAATTATTTGTTTGCATGTGAAGCAATATTGCCAAATATCAATAGAAATTGCCTTTAAAAAAACAAAAAACTGTCACGTACAAGACAACAATGTGTATTTGTCTAGCATATTAATTCGCCAAATATTATACAAAAAATATGTACAAATATAACTTTTATAAAGTACATATAAATTTAATTTGCTTATATGCGCGTATAGAAATAGATACATTTTTTTTATGATCATCGACCTAGCCAAAAATAATACATCGAATTTTCTTCGCACGCGTTGATCAGCCGAGAAATAAGGTAACATACCATACATATAGGCAGCCATATTTATCTTTGTTTGTAATTGTGTAAGAAATATTGGTCGCGCCTTTCGTATAAGTAATGTGTTTTATAAGGAGCTAAATGCGTCAGTGGAAAATTTCGCAAATTGATGAAAGTGCGTCAATGCATCTATCAATGATTTAATATCATATTGATAATAGCACTTCTATTTGTTTGCTTATACATATATGTATAACTAATTGTAAGATTTTGATCAGTTTTTTTTAATAATGGGATATTTTCTCAAGAATCAATCAAAATTTCGATGCAAGATAAAAACAAATTACATATTGTATGGCCTAAAATGCAATTCATCATTGTAAGAATCTTTTAACTACAGAGTAACTGTCTAACGGTATAAAAATGATTACTTATGACAAAAAGAATGCCATAACTTATCATAGGCCATAAGCCCTTAGCTTAAGTGCTTGACATACCCAACGTGATAACAAAGTACATACAAATTACTAGTTGAAATCAGATCTTGCTTTATATATGATTGATTTTAAAAATATAAACACGCGACTTTTAATCTAAGATTCGCTTATAAAGCGTGTCTCCTGGTTTGTTCAGGGCAGAGGTGCGCTTGATTTGATTAAAGCGTAATCTTTTTAATATATAGTTAAAGTCTGTGTCTGTGTGCACTTATGCTTAATGCAAAAAGCACTTAACTCTCGAGTGCGCCATATAAAGTATATATTTAACATTTATTTAGGGGGCATACTACTGTTAAATGGAAGTGCAGTGATAAGGCATCAAAGAGTGGAAAATTTAACAAGGCATCAAATCAATCAGCGCACAATCGGCAACAGTTAAACAAATCAAAACGAATTGCCAAAATGCTCTAATTGATTTGATAGCGCTGGAGACAACAAATATGACTTTCTTTTTTTATTATTTTTTTTATCAAATTATGACACCCTCAGTCTTGGCTGGCATGTGACTTTGGAGCGCATTGGAGCGTTTAGAACATTCAAGCCCCTGACAATGTACATATTTCGACTTTGAAACCGGTCTTCAAAGCGTCCTTAAGAATCACACATGCACTTGACCAGTGTCGGCCAAGTTAACGAACTGCCTTCAAAGAGCAAAACAAACTTATACAAGAAATGTGTACAAAACAAAACTATAAATTATGAATAAGGCGAAGCTTAAATGCTCTAACTGTCGCTGAAAAGACAGCCAGACAATTTTTAAAGCTTTTTGTTTTGTTTTTTCAACATAAATCTTGCGAATAAACAAAGCCAAAAACCAGTTTACACTCTCAGACTGGCTTAATGGGATTCACCCGCATTTAGTGTGCGGCAAATGCTGAGATCACGAGACATAGCTCGTGCTACGGCAGCGGCGACTGCGACGGCGGCGCTCTCTTTAACCGTTGGCCCCTCAATGCGCTCAACATTGCGTATGCGTATTAATTATAACTGTCGCATATTCATGAGCGCCCAGCGCAGCTCTGAACGTGCCTATTACTCGCTCTAAATTGTGTGATTGTGCGCAAATATAACTATATATATGTACATATATCTCATGGGTGTGTATTTGTGTTGCTTGTAATTGTTGCTCACGACGGCTGCTTGATTGAATTAACTGAGCTGAACTGAAGTTTGGAGCAACGACCAGTGTTAACCAGCAAAAACTCAACACACTTGGTGTTGGCCAGCTGAGTAATCAATTCTCGACAGATAGTGACTCGGCTGACTTTTAGTCACTTGTTATTTCACGTTTTTTCTTTTTTCGCCACAATGTATATCTTATCATTAACATTTCATTAGAAGCATTACGGTCTGCAGACTCAGACAATTACGCATAGCGGCAAATAGCGCGTCTTGTCTAAACAATGCTAAAAGTTCTCAAGTTGCTTTATCTATTAGATAACAAAAGTGTTCAATAAGCCAGTGTCTCAGTTGACAAGTAAATATTACAGCATCAACAATAGCACGTAAACAAACTACTGCAAGCACAACAATACTAAAGTTTCCAAAAAAAATAAATTAACATACACGCATGCGCTGCGTGTTTGTCAACAAAACTTGATCTTGACTTGAAATTGTAAACAAAAAGCACAAGCTCTTACCGTTCTCTTCGGTGTAACCCCAGTGGTGGCTCATGTTTTGTTTTTGATTATTGATTGATCTTTGGTTTCTGGTAATTCAAGTGTTTCACTCGCGAATTCTGGCACGCGTCTGACTTAAGTGTAGAATGCGACAGTCCCTTTTATAAAATGCGGGATTTGCCTATCGGGGAACTGTGTGTGGAAAGCGCGTCGAGCAAGATACCAAGACGTCTGTTTAGTTAGTGCGCTGTCTATAGACTGGCCCGAGCGCTGAGACAGCGTCGCTGGCTTCGAAGCCCAACTAATAAAGCACAACAGCACGCACTTAAGCGCACTACTACCAAGAGCGTGCGGGAGAAAGAGTGAGCGTAAGAGAGGCACAAATACGGGAGAGCGGGAGCGCGCGCTCCAGCACTCGAGCGAACGCCAATGGCAGCGTATCAATTGAATTGAACTGAATAACAAAAAGAGCAGGGGGAATGTTAGGTGCGACTGCTGTCTGCCTGCTCAGTGGCAAAGTGCTATTAAAACTGTTGACACTGGCTAAGTTCAATAGCTGTAAAAAACAGGCAGACACCCCGTCTCTCACTTTTTCGCTCTCGCGCTCACTAATTGCGTAGCCGCACTGTGACGCAAAATGCTGCACAAACGCCATGTTTGCAAATGTTTGAACAGCCGCTTGTCTATATCGATAGGCGTCGATCGTCCACAATTGTTAAATTAGGGGTGGGCCAAGCTTTGCTTTACTTTATTTACTATGCTTTGCTGCATTTGGTGCCACTGTGCGCAGCTCAAACGCCATCATTTGCTGTCGGGCTTTAGTGAAATGTTTATTTTTTTGTTTTATTTTGAAACAGCAAAGCGTGATCACGATCGTGCGCTTAACTTTTACACACACACAAACAAAGAAGAGCAGCATTGAGAGTAAAGCTGTTATTTTTTGGCAGCTGTGCTCTCAATTGACATGAGGGGATGTTTGTGTGTTGAAAATTTCATCAACGCTGGCAATGTGATTTCATTAGACCCTACAGCAAAATTTTGCACATTGGGACAGTTTAGCGAGTTAAAGCAAATTTGCCGCTAATTCAAATTTAGTAGAAATTGCTTTGCTTTGCTGATATCTCTCTCTCTCTCTTTATATATATTTATATATGTACCTATATAAATGTGTCTAATTGCGTTTGTGTAACTGCTGTGTTGTTGTTCTTGCCAGCTTTGTCATTTTGTTTGCTGTTACACGCTGCGTATGCGCAATTAATTTGCGTCTGTGTGAATTTTGTGGAATTTGTAGACTTTTTTGTTTTCATTGAGCTGAAATTTATTGCACAGATAAATGTAATATGCAGCTTATTTTTCAATTAAGCATATAAATATGTAATATTTCGTACTTTGTCGCAGTTTTATCTGCTTTTCTCACGTGAGCAGAGCAGCGTTACATTCACAAAATGCAATCGTTTCCGTAATAGCAAATGTTGCACAACAAATAAATGTAACTTTTAATGTACACATGCTCTATAGTTTAACTTCAATATTTACTACTTGAACAGCTACCGCTCAAGGTCAAGTATTGCAATTAAATTATAGCTTGGCAAATATTCAGATAGAGAGAACGATATAGAACGAATTATATTTCTATATTTCTCTATTTATTCTAAGCATACTAATATACATAGCAGTACTGAAAGTTAGGGTAGGCTGTTGTACCTTTCAACGAGTTCAAGGCAAGGAAATACAGCCGAATAGATAATACAACATCTTGTTTTATTTTTCTACCTAGTTTTATTTAATTAGCATGTTTTTATCTATTTATCATTTTTTAAGACAAATACGCGTGCCAGGGTTTTAACGTAATCAGTCTTTTGGCCACTTGAATTTTAGTTATTTTTCAACTGCGTAGATTACAAGAGGATTAGGAATTGGAGCATATAATTTGTTTTGATATAAGAATTTACTTTAATAATGTCACGTGAAACTCATTAGGCAATCTATCATCATTTAAAACTTAACGTGCAAATAATTTGACAAATAAACGACGCGAATCATTAGCACATATATCTATGTATGTACATCATTGACTTATATGTGCAAAACTTCAGTGAGAGTCTGATTAAGTTTCCATTGAAATTGACATATTAACAAGATCTATTAACACTTTGCTTTGAATTTGTAACTCATACAAAGCTGGTTCATTTACCACCCCCTTGACAAGCTTTCCCCATCGAAAATTAGTTGTATATTCATTTCATTTAACACAACGCGTCATTTGTTTGTCACAACTCATCTTCCCCCACGACAATGCGTGTTAATCGAATTGCTTATGGATATATAAAACAGAATAAAAACAAGAAGGCATTCAAGTTGGGCGCAACCAACGTTTTGATACACATTTGCACCTTTATATTAACCCTAGCATTTCCAACGCTACTGACTTGTGTTTTTTAATTTTATATTTATTTTGCTGCCATTAATTTCAATTTTAGTTTCAAGCAAGAAAGCCTGTAGCTCAGCGAATAGAATTTGGGTAAATACATAAAATCCATGCGTTTTTAAGCTCATACGATCAATAAAACATTTGTTGATAAAGTAATGATGCAATTTTGGTTTGTAGAATTTCAACTTTGAAAAGCCGACGCTCCGCAAAATCAAATAAATAATTATCTAATTTACCTGGTGAATTCGTCACACATACTTTGCCTTATCAGCCAGCGTTTAGTTTTACCTATTATTTTATTTTTGGTTTATTAGTAGTTTCGTTGCTTGTCTACGTTCTTAGGATCCCGACTGGCTGGTCAAGGAGCAACAACTGGATACTGGTCGTAGAAGAAACAAGCGGTCTACACACCAACTGAGCAAGTAGATTGCTTCCCATCAAGTTGGTGAGATGTAGATGACTTTCAAATTGAAGCCTAAAATATACCAAAATATAATTTATTTTGTTGCATTATTAAATACTTTTATAATTATACCATTGATACATTTCTTCAATGAATGAAACTGTTTTCATTGCTAGAGAGTGGACATTTTAATAAATGCAATAAATGCTGATTTCAATCAAAGGAACAAACAGAGTTGACTTAGTCAAACTGCAATTTTACAACAACAATAATAATAATAAAAACAACATATGCAACTACGCATGCGCATGAACGTTTCGGCTTCGCCCTTTAGTTTCCAATTTCTTTATTTTTTGTTTTATTTATAAATTTCAAACAGAGCGGATACTTGATACCCTTTTGAAAGGGCCTTCTCCATTTTGTACAAAAATGTTAAAGTGTATAAAAAACAGAAAAATACTTGTGTGCTATTTATTAATTCATATCATGTGGACTATGATGCTGTTAAAATTTTTTATTAAAGGTGCCAACAAACATCTCAATATATGTCGATGTATAGATATGTATACATATGTGTTCAATATAAAGAATGTATTCCCAGCCGCAAGTCGTACAATCCAAGAGCCATTAAATAAGACAACTCATACATATTAAAAGACCATTTGCAAGAATATAAAAAACAAACGTTTTTATTAGATTTAAAAATAAATTGACGACTTGCTTTGTTTCTGGCGTTGATTTATTAATTAAAAGTAGTCAAAAAATTCCATTTAATGATATTCAGCTTAAGGCAATTATTGCAAATATAGTATAAGCAATTATTTGCACGCATAATGATGCCCATCAAAATGGCGTGGATCGGAATAATCCATAGGATTATTTGCAGTGGACATTTTGAATTCATAATTCAACAATTCAAAATGTGAGCAATATACAAATTTTTGTGAAAGTGCTTTTAATATATAAATTTGAATAGATAAATTGAACGATTTATAAATAAATATCATTCACATATCACGAAAAATAACAAATTAATTAGAAAATAACTGCGAGATTGCCGGCAGCACAAGAAATTTTGTTTTGTTGGCCTGTGATATGATCAATTCTATTCGATTTTTTCGAATTAAATCACTCTAAATTCGAAGATCACATCACTTGACATTGTTTGATTCTCTTGCTTTTTGCCTGATAATTAAATAATTGATAATGTACTAATTAAATGACAAATTTCACAGCAGGGTTTGCATAGTAGACAAATATAAATAACCAGCTGGCATTTAAATTTGTTATTTTTTCGCATTTATTAAAAAGATGGGACGTTATCGTGAGAATGCGGCACAGTAAAGTCAGCGTATAAGAGAACAGTCCCTAATTAAGATTACTTAATTATATGGTATTCCACTGAATCCACAAGTTGTAACTACGCTTTTATAAGTTTAGATTGTTCTGGAAATCTTCAGTTCTTGAATGCGACTTATTGTTACTCATTCTTATGACTAGTTTGAAAAGAAAAAGACTTTCGAATTATGTAATAGTTATATTTGAAATATATAATTTGATTTAGACTATTACTAGCAATATACAGGCTATAGTTTAGCATTTAGTATTATTTATTATTTATGCTACATAATTGTGTTATATAGAGATAGGTAGTGAAGTTATAAATAAATGGTTACACCAATTTAATTTTGCCAAAGAAAGAAACTAATTATATATAAACTGACACATATTAAAGCCTTACGCACGCTCACACATAAAGTTGGGCGCATATATATGAATATAAAAACAACAACACTTTTTGTTAACCTACAAACGTTACATTCGCATATATGTGTGTATATGTATATAAATATAATGTATTTATGCTTTTTTATGTATTGTATATGGTATGTATGTATATAATAAAAATATAAACTCTGCTTACGGAGGCCAATGACAAATCAACAACATAACAACAAAGCCCGAAATGTAAAACTAGGGGTGATAGTTCGAGGGGGGGTGGAGTTAAGGATTGATAAACAGCGCCTTGCTAGCAGGGCTGAGTCAGTGAAAGAGGGCGTGGCCTTGACTATTTAACATTCGCGCTCATAATATTGAATACTGGACCGATGCGCATAAACACACGCCTAAGGACACTTCTCAGTTCAGGCTTTAGGTCAAAGCACATCATCTCGCAGAGCAGACTATAATAGTTGGACACGTGTGTGGCAAACTGTAAATGAAAATAGCGTTGAGCAACTATATTAAGCAAGATATGCGCAAATACTTACCCTGGTGTCAGACATCTTAAGCAGACGCGTTAATATGAGCAGCAGCAACGATGTCCAGGCATCGCGATGCGTCTCACTCTGCAGGCTCAGATAGTAGGCCAGCGCCTCCTTGCACACTTGCACCAACTCCTGCTCAATGGTTGGCCAATCGCTGCGTCGATTCTCATCGCCATACATCTTGAAGTAAATGCGCACAACACAGGCCAGCGAAGCGGTCTCCTGCTTAAGCAGATTTGGCTTCACCGAGCCCTTGAAGCCCGCATGCCACAACAAATTGCGCTGCTCCTGGTCGTTGTTGAAGCGCTTGGCAAAGCGATGCGACTGCAGCAGGCACTCGGCGAGCGTGAATAGCTGATGCGTGCGCAGATAACCGTACATGCCCTGCTCCTCACGCTGGCAGTCCAGCTGCAGTGAATGCTGCGACTGCGTGGAGCCACGACTGTTGCTCAGGTCTGCTGCAGCCAACGTAAGCGTCTCGGCATCTTCCTTGCGCGTAGTTGCGGGGAAGAAGACTATATTGTCCATGGTCTGTATAAGCTCCAGCTGCACCACGCACTTGATGTGCAGCGCCTCAAATTGATTGTGTGCCGACGCCATGACTGGCGCATCCGACATGGAATGTGCTGAGCTGGAGGCGCGTCTAGGTTGCGTCGGCTGCTGCTGCTGCTGCTGCTCCAGACTGTTGTGTGATTTACTGGGTCGCCAGCTAAGCAGCTCCTTTGGGACCGTGGCATTAAAAATATCCAGCAAGCACTGACAGGTGTTATCCCAGGTAACCTCATTGAACTTGAAGCCATTCGAGATGACCAGATTCTCCAGGCAATTGGTGCCGGATCTGGCCAGCTGCTCGTTATTCTGCTGCACGCACCAATGCAGCTGTGCATAGAGCTCCTCGAGCAGCAAATGCCCCAGCACATCAAAGTATTGCGTAAACACATCTATGATAGCATACAACGCATGATTGCAGGTGGTGGTCATCCATTCGGATTTCTCTGTAACATGCTCCGGCAGCTTCATATTGTCAAATATGCGAAAGATGACATTGAACAGATCCTTCCACCAGTTGGGCTTAAAGCTTTCACCATGTGTTTTGACAATTTCAAAGAGCACGGTAAGTCCACGTGTGCGCACGTCCAGCTTGCAGCGATTGACGACACAGGAGAGCGAGAACAGCATGGGGAACCAGCCGCGCACCCACACACGATCCTCCTCCGCCACAGAGGCATCGTTCTCCATGCCTGCATGCTCGGCAAACAGCTGCGGAGCATCATGCACGCATTGCGCGCAGTTGCGCACCAGGCGAATGGCCTCCATGCTGGTGTCCGGAAAGCGTGCATTGCAAGCAAACTCGGACAAACACTTGACGGCGTCCTGGAATGAATCCACCATGACAGCAAACTGCCGTTTATACAATTCGCCAATGATTTTGCCTGTGGTTTGGAAGGCTAGCTCCACAATGGGCTCCTCGTGATCAGCGGCAGCCAAGTGGAATATGGAAAAGATGTTCTTCCAGCCTGAGCGTATATTATGTGCCTGGGAGTTGACCATTTGGGCTATACAACGCACTACCATATCCCTGATGGCGGGTGAGTTGTTCTTCTTCATAATATGCTCAAAGGGGCGCAGGAAATCCTTTTGGAAACGAAAATTACTAAATTCACCCTTTTCCATGAACTTCATCGAAAGCTGACGCAGTGAGTCCAAAGCAAAGAAAGCAATCTCCTCATTGCTATTGCAGCCGACGGCATTGAAATGCTCGCCAAGCACCTGCCAAATGCGTGACCATTGCAGACGTATGCGCTCCATGTTGTAGTAACTAATCTCCACAATCTTCTGCAGCGAAAACATGCGTGGCTGCGACTGCTGCAGTTCATCCAACGACACCTGGCACAAGGCTTTGACAAAGTCCACAATAGCATCACCATCCAGCCGCATGGAGCCGGTAAAGATGCGATCCACTGCAACAACAACACTCTGACTGCTGGTTTCCCCAATATGCTCCTTGACTATGGGATTGAGCGTATCCTTAAGTGTAGTCTGTGCGCCAGACAAGAACTGCGGACGCACGCCAGTGCCGATAAGCTGCGCCAGCTCCAGTTGACTGATGACTTTGACTATGTCCAGCCAGCTGCTGCCCAAGTAGTTGCCATCGGTGTGTGCCACCATTATTAAGGTCTTGATGGTGTCAATATTCTTCGCCTTCATCTCGTTTATGGGCGAGTTGGCATTGAGAAGCGTAAAGCGAGACAAAGCCTGCACATAAGCATCGCGCTCCAGTGACATGTGGAAGATGCATGCAATGCGTATGGCACAGCGTATGCCATCCAGACAAAGCGTAGCAATCTCTGGATCATCGCAGACTTGCAGGCCTACAGAGAAGGCTGCTAGAAATGGTGTCCAAGCCATTTTAAACATGGGACGCACATGCTCCAAGTGCTTGGCAGAGGTGAAAGGCGACTTAACATGCGATACCGACTGCATCAAATTGGTGGCCGTCAACGAAATGACCTCCATTTCCATATTCCATAAGAGTTTGCGTCGCTTCTCGGTTATAAAAGGCTGCTTGCCCTGTGGCTTGGGCGCCAGCAGTGCTGAATTATTCTTCATTTTGATTTCATGCTCCGCTATTTCATCGTATATTGAAGATAAGTACTCCTCAGGCAGATCAGCCTTGCTGTCGCTAATGCCGCGATTCATTTTTATATACTGCTCCTTGGTCATTTTATGCTTGACCTGCGGCGAATGCAGATCTGTCGTAAGCATTATAATGCTAAAGGCCAGCACATACACAGTGTCTGCACTTTGGAACAGTTGATTTTGTGGATTACACTCGCAATATCTGCTCGCGAATTTCTCCATAAGGCGATCGATCTTTTGCGCCTCGCCGGGCAGACGGAATTCCTCGAGTAGAATTCGCAGCGCTGCCACCACTTCCAGCTGGCGAAAGTCAAAGGCATCAATATAAGCACACATCACCTCCTTGGAATGATCATCATTCTCGCCTAGATAATTGCCTATCACTGTCTTGTCCAGGCGCTCATCCTCATGCAGCCAGCGTGCTATGTCCTGGCAGCTTTTGCCCAGCAGCTGCTTCTCCTGCAGAAACTGCACGCCCTTTTGTGGCTTGCGATTGAACAGCTCTATGCCCGTTTCCATCACTTCCTTACGCATTTTACGCTCCTCCAGTGCTTCGGGTAAGTCCAGCAGCTCTTGATTCTTGGCGCTGCCATAGGAGTTCAAGCTATGACTGGAGCCGCCATGCGTGGAGCGCAGGCTAGAATTGTGTGCTGATAGCGTATCCACATTATCGCTGCCGCCCTCCTGTGCAGGTGATTGCACCTGCAACAAGAATTTGATTAAACATGAATTATATATGGGAAGCCTTACAGTAGCTCACCTGCAGCACTGGCGCTGGCATATTAGGATTCACATACAGGTCCTTGCTCCACTCGACCATGCACTTAAGAATGGACACCAGACATTCTAGACCACGTATGCGCATTGATTTTTCCTGCATGGGATTAGCACCCAACTCAAGTGCTTGCCTTCCCTGCGCTATTTTGGACAAGTCATTGACCAAACGCTCGAAAAGATTAGCCGCTGAGAAATCACAATCATAGTTGACATAGATATCAACCACGGACTGCGCATCGGCGCAAATACGCGTTAGCGCCTGTATCACCATCCACTTGTGCTCAAAGGAGCTTGAGCTGGCCTCCAGTATATTAAGAAAGATCTCCTTGAAGAACACCTCAATTTGACGCTTCAGATGCACCTTAAAGTTGGACAGCAGTGCCACAAATATAGACAGCGATAGCTCAAAGACCTCGGCCACTAGGCTGACGCCATTGTTTGATAAGGCAACGCATAAATATTGTTTTATAGCCATGATGAACATCTCGTTGGAGCGGAAGACAGGTCCAGCGTTCTGCAGTATAAGCAGTAGCAAGTGCAAAGACAACACTTTGGAGCGCAGCTCATGTGATTTGGGATCTGGATGACCCTCGGGCAGCGGTTTCATTGACAGCTTACAAAGCGCGCGAAATACCAAAAACGCATCCTTTTGCAATATGTGTGTAAACTTGGCTGTGACTATGGCATCGTTTTCACTGTGCAGCTCCACGCTGTCATGATCCGAGTGCGAAGAGTCAACGGAGCCATTGCCATTCATCGAGACATCCATTTCATGCTGGTCCTGCTCCTGGTTCTGATCCTTCATAGCCTCATTGAAGGCGGCTAAAATAAATCAAGTTAGTGAAAGTTGGCACTTGCTGTTTCCATTACGCACCTGTTATGATTTCAGCCAGCAACTCTGACGCTATGACTTCATCACTGTCATCTGTTGCCGGCGCCTCACTGCCAGATTCTTCCTCTTGACTGCCAGCGCTGCCATTTAGCGTCGTTGTCGTCTGTTGTGGAGCCGGTGGCGGCACCTCGTATACCTGATTCTCCATGCGCGCAAAAATCACATTCAACATCTGTGTCAACGTGGCACGCGCCGTTGTCTGATTCACCAGATTTCGGCTGGACAAATAAATGTCATAGCACGTGCGCACCGCCTGCAGCAGTGTGAATTCATGTATCTCCACATGCTGCGAGGTGACCACTGTCAGTAGCGCCTTGATTATCTGCAGCTGCACACCCTCATCTGTTTGTGGTCCATTGAAGCAGCCATAGATGGTAATGACAATGCGATCGATAAGCAGATGACCGGGATTCGCTGAATCCTGTATGGCGCCTGTCAAATGTCCATATGCTATGAGCTTCTGCAGGCAGTCCAGTGCTGTGACCACAATGCGTGGCGAGCGACTTTTGCAGGCCAGCTCAAAAGGCAGGAAGTACGTTTCCGCATTGATAATGCTTGCCGCATCATTTTTGGGCAACGGCAATGCGGCGCAGGGCAGCTCATTACCTTCTGCAATTTGGCCAGCTTGTATGAGCTCGGCTTTGATTTGTTCTAGCGCTGTGTCGCAGGACTTTTTGAGCTGCGAGTGATGTGACCGCCGTATGTCCTTATCGGCAAGGATTTTCTCTAGAGCACGCACAATAAACATTTCCTTCGTTTTCGTAGAGTTACTGTGCATATTGTATGCAACGCAACCAAGGTCGTTTATCTGTTGTTTTTCTAGCCTCTTTCTAAACTATAAACGGTGTGTTTCCTTTCTCTTGTTGTTGCTGACAGTGCGGCCAGCGACTGCAACAGTCTGTGTTTAGCTTTGTGGTTGTTGTTAACTGTTTACTGCAACACTTGGCAAGCCCTGTGTGTTACTTGACTGTGCATTATTGCAAATGTTTTAATTTTTCACATCAAATATAAAAAATACAATGCGTGAAAAAACGTCATCAGTGCTGCTCTACATTGCCAGACTATTAAAAGTCAAAAAGCTGCCAGATGGCTAACAATAAAAGTATCGATATTAAAGTATCGATGTTATTAACAACTATTTTGATTTTGGAAAATTTTTTAAATAAAAAAATTAATAAGTGTCTTATACTTAAGGTTGAGCACTTGCTGTTTTTGTGCCAAATAATCGTCATGTACTGGAAGTGTTGATGTTCTGCTTTAAGTCAAAGAAATCGGCAACTGAAGCAAATTTTAAAGCGATTAATTGCGCTGGGAATGATTCAGAAACAAGTAACTAATAAAAATTAAGAATTTGCAAAGTATTTAGTTCTTTTATATATTTGTAAGCATTGTAACTTACGACAGCTCAAAATTTTAAACCTAAGCATTCATACAATTTATAAAATTAACTAAAGGATAATATAATCGTGTGGTTATAAAATTAACTAAAGGATAATGTAATCGTGTATGCATGGTTATAAATTCCATTCCTCCTTGTTGCAATCAGACATGATGACCATATTATTCATATGATTTTCCTCAAGTTTAGCAAGACAATCTGACGTCTCGCTGCCTTCATCGGTAAAAAGTCGGGCTGGTGGCAAAGCAGATGCAGGAATATGTAAGTATTTCATTGCTAGGCTTTGCAGAAAAGGATGAAACTGCGCCAGATTCTGCCACAGCAACAAGGGCTCAGTCTGTAAGCAACTACTATTTGCATTAAAGAAACTTGAGATCTCATCCTCGCTCTCATTTTCAGTAGTCATGGTGCTTTGCTTGTATTTCTCATGTGCGAGCGCACTATAGGCGGACCAAATGTTGTAGCCTTCAGTCGAGGCCTGCTTGGCGGCCATTTCAGCTGCAGCTGCCTCTCCCCTCTCCTCATACAGTGTATATAATTGTGTCATATATTTGGTCATAAGCGGCACGCTCTGGAAGGGCATGTTGCGAAAACGAGGATCCAAAAGACTTGCGAACGCCATGTGTGGATTTTGTTCAAAGCTGTTATAGCTTTCCTCCAGCTTCCTGATGACAAACGTGCGCAATTCGTGCACAAACTGATGGGGCCTGCTTCGACCCACAAGCGGCTGCTTTAGCTCATTAAGTATGGTAAATAAAATGGGCAGCACATTGCTGGCATATGGATAGGAGCGCACACTGTTACCACACAGCTGTCGCACAGCACTAATTATAGGCGTCAAGACAGCAAGCAATTCAGATGCCAAATCCAACTCATCCGCTGCGAGCGCATTTAATTGCATCTTGTGCTGCAATTTCAAGTAACGCTCCAGCATATCATAGCTGCTCAAAGCACGATCTCTTACATCCAACGGCAACTTCAGTTCCGTGCACAAGTCGCTTGTCATGATGAAGTGTCGAACTTTCTCGCAAAGCGCAGTGAATTCAAAACGCTGAAGTACACACTCCAAAAGTGACTCCAGCTGTTGAGCAAAGCAAGGCATATAGCCTTGCCTACCCAACATATCTGTTACTGCTTCCTTGAGTAGCTGATTGTCCCTGCATACAATGCAAACTATTTTAGACTTATCAATGTCGAACTGCTGGCACGCGCGCTCTAAACTTCCAACAATGCTTCCAACATAACATTCATTTGGCAACACATCCACGGCTAGCGTGCGCGACCGTCTGTTGATGCCCTCATAATAATGCGCTGCCAGCTCAAGATAACTAAATTCAGCAGTTGTGCTTAAAGAGCAACTAAGCGACAGTGTTTCCATCTGATTAAATTGGCGACGCAGATGTGCCACCTGCTTTTGTGCTTTGAGGTTTATATAGTTCCCCAGCTGCTCAATACTGGGGAGTTGCAATTCTGCATTCTGGCTGCCAATCAGCTCTTGAAAGCCTTCGCCTTTTATTATGTGCAACGGATGCTTATCGCGACAGACAAAGTAAGCCAGTCTATCCATATAACGAACACGCGGAGACCTTGGCAATTGACTATAGGGGAATAGTATTTGTTTACTAAACATATACTATATTAAAAATGCTTTCACTCACCAATCGGCATTCTCATTTTCTGCCTCTTGCTCGCCATTTATGTGATAGGAAACCACGCTTTGTGCAGTCTGATACTGTCCATGCTTTGGCTCGAATTCAATAATATCACCCGCACTAACTGTTTCAGCAGATTCAGTTTCTTGACCCAGCCAGTTGGTGTAGGTTTCTTCGGCAACAACGCTCTCCACAGCTGCGTGTGCCTCGGCATCGCCGTCCACAAACTCAATAATGTTTACTGCATCGGTGTCTGTTTCAGCCTTTACCAACTTTTCAATCTTTACCGCATAGCCACGCTCCACACGCATTTTTCTATTGCGATGCTTGGAAAGATTGGGCTCGCGTTTTAGAATGCCGCGCACCACAACAGATTCATTGTCATTCACATCGCTGCAAAACAAACGCGTTTATCTACTATGAGCATATGTACATATTGTACAGTTGGTACACATTATTTGACTTACATTTGTGGATGGGTCTTCATATGTTTCATTAAATTTGATGTGTTGCCGCATGTCTTGATGATCTTTTCGCAAAGCTGACATTGTGCCGTACTTTGGTCTATTTTATCGTAATATTTCCAAATTTTACTGCGCGCCATTTACGATGCCTTGTCTGTTTACAAGAGCTGCAAAATGTAGTGTTGCTAAAGAATCGATGGTAGCACAGATAGAATTGTGCAGCACTAACAAATGTAAACGTATTCCTGTTAAGGGCTCCTGTTAAAATCAGTAAAAATGTTATGCTTCTGTTACAAATTCAAAAACTTTATGATTTTTAAATTTAAAAAAAAATTAAAAGTCGATTTAACAATCTTAAGTCATGAAATTAAATAAAAACTCGATTACGTTAGAAAACACATTTACACATCTATATTTTGATATTAATTACTAATTAGAAAGTAAGTATATATGTATATGAATGAATTTACAAGCATGCCATGTAGTACATATATGTATGATTTGATTTTGTAATCACTCAGTATACAAAATTATTATAACTTACACTATCTAAAGGTTTTAGTAGGAGTAATAGACCTACTCTATGAAAAAGTCTATTAGAATTACATTACACACACATTGTTCTTACAATAAATAATGATTATTCGAATATGTTCTCTTATGATTGTACTGCTAGCCCCAACTGTTAAGCGGCCCATCCAAAGCAAGGCCGAGCTAAAATTTCATTTGCCACTAACTAATGCCAACATTGCTTGCCAACACAAGATAGAATGATTTCTATTTCTTTCGAGCGGCTCGGCCAACACAAAATGACCAACGATGAAAATTTCGTCGTGCCCAACATGCTCTACTGTGGATGGGCCGCCTTAAACTTCGTTTACTTCAGAGTTTTCGCGTGATAAGGATTTTGCCTGTTTGTCAAACTTCAAAAATATATCCTCCAATGTGCACTCGTTAACCGAGTAATACTCGATGAGATGATCCAGCTGATTAGTCAGATAGTCGTTAGTTATCTTAAAGACATTCGACCACAGTATGTGTTCTTCGGTTTTTACAAAGTAGGTTAAGGTGCCAGCGTGATTTTCTCGCAGATCCAGCGTATCAAATAGACTTTTCAAGGTGCTGGTAATAAGAGACACATTTGCTTCAGTTTCCGTGTCCATTTTCATTTTCAGTTTAATGGTAAAGCCGCTAAGTCGTTTCAGTTCACAAATGTTGTTTAAACATTTGAATTTTCCTTTGGCCATGATGGCCAATCGGTTGCAAAGCTCCTCGCACTCATCCATGCTGCAAAAAATTATAAATTTATTAAGCTTGGATCAAATTAAATTGTGTTTTAGACATACCTATGTGACGTAAGCACCACTGTGCGATCCTTGCTTTGAAAATCTTTGATGCATTGCCACAAAAAGCGACGTGAGATAGGATCTACACCCGTGGTAGGCTCATCTAATAGCACCAGCAATGGCGCGCCAATCATGGCCATGGCTGCCAGCAGTTTGCGCTTGGTGCCGCCTGAATAATTGCGTACTTGCACATGGCGATACTTTTCCAAATGCATCTTAGTCAGCCAGTAGTCCACATTTGATTTAACGTTTTCTTGTTGATCCCGCTGTCCACTTAGCCCTCGCAGCATGGCCATATAGGTCAAACACTGCTCGGCGGTCATAAATTTATTCAATGCATCATATTGCGGACAATAGCCAAAGCGCTGCCGATAAGCGACCTCATTTTCACGAATGTCCACGCCATCAATGAGTATGCGTCCGCCATCCATGGCCAAATTGGCAGCAATCATTTGAAACGTGCTAGTTTTGCCTGCGCCGTTAACACCAAGGAGGCCAAAGCATTCCCCACGCTCAGCCCGAAAGCTTAGGCAATTAACCACGGGTACATCGTTGTAGCTTTTGCGCAAATTGCTCACAATCAAAGGATTGTCCAAGGCAGTGCGCTGTGGATCTTCTAATAAGTGTTTGACATGTAGCGTTTCATTCTGCACATCCTTAAGCTCCAACTGTGGTGTAGTGCTGACACGCGCAGGACTTCCCGATTTATTTGATGTCCTGGCATACTGCCACTGAAAGAATTCGCGTAGACGCTTGCGATAATATTTCTGCTCCAACACAATGACGAAGAAGCCCATAACCAGCACGCACACCATTATGGCATATAAGAAAAATATAGCGGTTGTTTCCAAAGGTGGGTTTTTCGATTTGCCACGTTTTGCTATGAGATTTTCGTTGATAATGCGCAGCTGATGATTTAGATTAAAATCGGGCAAAAACCGCAGAAAAGATATTTTAGTGGCATGCAGTTTCATGGCTTGTATATGGTTGGATGTAATCAATGGTGCAATTTCTGCAAGCATTTTGTATGAAAAATAAAATAAATGCAAAATGAATATTTAGTTAACAACTCACCGGACACAATAAGCATCAACAGCAGATATGTGGATATTGTCGATATGGATTTAAAATTATTTGCCAGCAGATATAGAATTGGCAAATAGCTAATGCCATAAAAGAAAAAGCTAAAGCCTATCATCCCTTGCTCCTCAACGCTGTACAACTCGCTGGGCATTATTATGCGTTGTATTATATACAGTATAAGACAAAGCCCACAATGTAGCAGCGCATCCATCGCAAAGCTGGCAAACCAGTAAGTATACCGTGACATGGGCTGCAGCTGACGAAAACCATTGACGTGCTCACGGAACGGCAAGGAGGTGTAATAGAACAGGCTAAAGAATAATGCTGCTGATATTATAACTGGGTAATATTCCAGACGCGATGAGCTGACATCTCTAACAAAACGCCTGATGGGCACATATATGGCTTCAATCTGCATTTGGTTGTCACGTTTGCCGAGTTGCAGCAGGCACGTGTCCAGCATATTGATGAGCATAACACTGCTGTGGTAACGATTGCTGGCATAGTACAGCTCAAATGTGGGCGTTGTCTCAGTTCCACGCTGATCCACATACATATCTACTACGCCAATAGTGTCCTCCAGAAAATCAGCCAAATTTTCACGCTGCAGTTGCAGTAATTCTGCAATAGATATATTCTTGATAAAGTTGTTACACCTCCTTAGATATGCCTGCTTACCATCATGCATAGAGTTGCTGCCGCGTAGCGTTAAAGTCTTTGCATTGATGCCATTTGCTTCTATGTATTGTCGCAGTTGTTGCTCTATCTTGTCATGATGGCCCGTGGGATTATAAATATAAACAGTTCCGGTATGTAGTTGGCTAAGCTTTAATGGCAAAGCGGCTTCGTTTGTCACTACAGATAATGAATGCATAAGGAAAAGTACACAGATGACCGCAATCACTGGCAGACTCAACTAGAAAGATAATAAAAAGATAAATAAATCAGTTAGTCCAAACACGCTGCGCTTCATTCAAAATATTCTTCTATATAGAGATCAGTGGCTGTTCTTGAATTCGTTAGCAGCTAAGTGTAGCCTAGTCAAAGTTTATCAATTTAAGGGGGTTGGTTAACCTTATCTTTTTATCACCTAAGCTTTTAATAGTGTGAGTGATTTACCATTAAGCAAGTATATTGCCATTGATTAAGCAGAAATGTTGACTTTTTGTAGAATATAGCACGCCACAGCTGCCACTGACTGGGCGGGGCCTGCAAACGTTTGTAATTCAATAAAGGTGCATCATTCCTAGCGCGTGCATCAGGTGTGTCCACTTGGTCTGCTTCGCCAGCACAGCTGTTTATACAAATAAAAACAAAGTCTAAATTACTTATTACACAATTTGAAAACTGCTTGCACTTACTTGAGAAACACTGTTTCCAGTGAAGTATCTGTTATGGAAATTGTTTCAATACCCAGACGTTTCATATTTTCCTCCAAACTACGTAGCACATTAAAGAATTCCTTTTGATAGTCATACGGCAGGCATATATAGACTGTAGGTTTTACAATGTTCTACAGAAAGAGCAACATCACTTAATTTGCAATTAAACACTAATTGTAATTAATTACCTGTATAATTGGATTGGGTATGTGGTTGCTTATTAAATCCAAAGTCTCCTGCTGCAGGAATTTAGTTTCATGAGCCTGCAGCTTAAGAAAATAGCCGCAACCAGATTTACGCTTTAGTTCCAAGGGTGAACCATTTGCCTTTAACTGCCCATCGACCAATATGCATATGGTGTCACCCAGTACCTCAGCCTCTTCCATATAGTGGGTGGTTACCAAAATAGCCTTCTCTTTGCGCAGTGCCAGCAAAATATCCCACAATTCACGACGTGATTCAATGTCCAAGCCAGAAGAGGGCTCATCTAGTATGACAATTCTATAGATAAAAAAGATAATGAAAGTAAAACCAATAATATATAAAATTGTTTTACTAACTTGGTATTCCCCGCAATGGCAATGCCCAAGGAAAGACGCCGCTTCATGCCACCGGACAAATTGCAACCATATTCATTTGTTTTGTCGGTTAAATTTAACTTTCGCAGCTTTTCCTTGGCCCAGAGACGCGCATCCTGACGACTTGCACCACGCAGTTGTGCAAAGAACTCCAAATGTTGCTGACAGGTCATATAGTTCATAAAAACACTGTGCTGTGGACAGAAACCAATCAGATGACGATACGAAGCCACATCACGTTCACTGCAGGCAATTATTTTACCCGAATCCTTCGGCACAATTCCTGGGAAAATTAGAAAGTTAATTAATATAAAATACGCGAGAAACAAAATCTTTGTATCTTGCCCATTATCATGTTCATGATTGTGGTTTTTCCGGCGCCATTATGTCCCAGCAATACGGTTATCTCTTTGTTTCTAATTGTCATATCTAAATTTTGGGCAATTGTGGTTTCACGTTTGCTGCTTTGAAATTTTTTGCAGAGATCACTGATGATAATAGCATCAGTGCCACGTGGTGATGTAGTATACTCATTGCGTTGACGCTTCTTGTAAGTTTCGGGCTAAGAATTAAAATAAAATTAAATTGATTTTATACATAATACAAAAGCCACTTACGTTTAGGAAGAAGAACAGGGGACGCTTAAGTCCACCATGTCCGGGAAATACACATGCAAAGTAATTGTAAAGCACAGCATACAAGATGGTTTGAAAAATAAGCAGTATATATAGAGAGAAAAGACGACTAGAATCGAATTTAATAATGCGAAACAGATCGCTACCGCTAAGCTCTCGATCTGTAAAAGTAAATCTTATAGTTTAAAGGCTTTAAATGAACAAAAGCAACTTACGCTTGTTGGAAAATGTCTGCAGGACGTCCAAGCCTTCCAGAAAAGCATTCGTACACAGAAAATAACAGGCCAGCTTGCTAATCCAGCTGCGCACAAATGTAAACGCATAGGGTATAATGAAGAGTACGAGGCCACCAATTTTGGCATAGAATACTGCAAAATATAAACGATAATTATTTAAGTAAACATAGTTAAAGCCAAGCAAAGCTTACCTGAGTGAAAGCAAACCGATATGAGATACGCATATGACATTTGCGCTACGATGTAGAGCAAATATAAAAAAACGGCAAATATAATTCCGCTATTACCCAAGGCATGATAATAGTAGGCGGGTATTAACGTTATAGTGAGAAAAAATGCATAGCAAAAGAAGCGTATGGAAAAAAATGTTAATCCGTCCAAGAAGCTCATGGGTGTAACCAGATTAAGAAACGCTTTTATGCCATTGTGCTTCTCCTCCACATAGGGCACAACAAAAGTGCTTAGCAGCAAAAATGTAAAGAATATGCTAAATAATGTGCCAGAATTGTTGATGCGATTGCTGTCAGCATTGGACAGCTCTAAATTGGGCATAGATTTCAACAGCAGCTCATAGTTATTATCTATTCGTTGGTAACGCATATACTGGCGATCTATAACAAGCTGTAGTGTCAAGAATCCATTCCGTATATACTCATCATCATCTAAGGCAAAAAGTCAATTAATTTATTTACCATTTAAAAAATATGTATGTATTACCTTTCGCATGATTGATTTGTTCGTCATTTACAAAACGTTTCTCAGGCAGACTGCGCATTTGATTGGAGCTAAGTGTATATCTAAAGCTTCCATCATCCCCAGGTGCAGGCATTTCTTGGAAATTGATAGCAAAACAGTTGCCCCTGCAACGCTGTTCCATGTCCATTTGCATTTCATCGCTGCTGTTGTATTCCAACATGCCTAGCAATTGTTTATGAAAATTTTTGTTATTTTATATATATTTTGTTTATACAACCACTAAGCAAGAAATATATAGAGGCGTCAGAGTGCGTTCGGCTGTTTTGAGTTCGAAAGCAAGCACAACAAGAAATCTGTTTTCAGTCGCAGATCGACTGGTTACGATTGAGGACGGCTGCGTTTCTACGCGCTGTGTTCTCGTTTCTGTGGATGTGTGTACGTTTTTATGCGTATGCAAAAGGCACTGTGGAAAAATTTCAAAATAGCGGGAATTCTGGCTTTTTTGAAAATGAAAGCAGCTTTTTCAATCTGCCCTTGATTGACTAAAAAAAAAAAAGGTTGCGTTGTATTATTTTGTTTTTTCTGAAATTTGCGTGTTATTACTTATATTTATTTATATATTTTAAGACAATGACTAAAAAAAAGTTCGCTAACTTCACTTTTTCACAAATTTTCCACTTTATTCACTCACGCTTTTTTCTATCTTTGATTTTGATGTTTTAGCCACCCAGAAACAGGTGCACTGGTCGCTTGATCGGTTGATAGCACTTTTTTTTTGCTGTTTGGCGCATTCTTGCGTTTGATATATTTCTTGCTTAGTGATACAACTCACGTTCATATGGTAGTTCCAGCTCTGTGCGCACCTGGTCCACCAGCGATCTGGCATTCTCTGTGCTGGGCGCGTAATATATTTTATCATCATCATTTGCCGGAAAGTATAATTGTTTTAAAGCCACCTAAAAGTAAACAAATCATCCGATGTACTTATTAAAGAAGATAGGAGTACTTTTTAACTTTTATACTTTCTGTTATAATTTTAAGCCCTGCGCTTCCCATACAATCAATTTAATGTAATATAACCATTTGGGTGACGGATGTGATATGGGCACCCTCTATTATTAAAGTTGTAGGCGAAGTTGTATAGTGAGCTCTACATGCATGTAACTACATATGTGTGAGTGTGTTTTGTATTGTAACTTGGGCTACTTATCGCTGTTTTTTTTTTTGTTGTAGCGTAAGCACTGGCGTATCAATAATTATAATTGTACTCACATAATCCTTGGATTCAAATATTTCCATTCGAATCGTAGACGTATTGTCAGTCCAATGTAAATATGCCACATTACAAAAAGTCAAGAACAGGAATATGAGACATAGAGGTATCCAATTAAACCGTAAGTACAGAAAATTCTTCCGCCAAAACACAGGGATTAATACCCTGCATTGACTAGCCATTTTTGTAGCTAATTCTCCTTTATTGCTAGGCAGAAATTTAGTTTATTTAGCGCACTTCTCCATTTGTTAGGCGTATAAATTGCTTTCTCCCCTTTTTCGGCATCAGTGGGGTAGAGCTGAGTAATATTGCATTAACATTGACTGACGAGTATCTTAAAGTTTCGTGTCACGTCGTGACTACATAAAACATTAACTGTTGTTTTTTTCCGTTAAATATTTAAATTTCTATATACCAATGATTTTTTATTATTTTTGCAACCAGCTCGAAAGAAGGCATACTACCATCTAAAAAATGCATGGACATATATTTTACACACCGATGGTCACTGTAAATATCAACCATTAACGTACTTTTGTAACACTTACTGTAGCGGCTTGTCACATACTTACTTAACAGAGTATGTTACTTAACAGTCTCAAAACAATAACAACGAAACTTATTGTATTATTTTTATCAGAAGAATGAGCAACAACAAATCACAAACTGCTCTATTTCCAATAAATTTGGATAAGCTTACTGATAAGGAACGACACAACTACATATTAAACCAATATGTGATACCAACGGCTGCAGAGGTGCAGTCACGCAAGCACAAACGCGATATAGATGTGATTCGGGAAAATCATAAATTTCTCTGGTCGGAGGATGCCGATGAGGACATCCAATCGCTTAGTTGGGAGCAGCGGTTAGCGCTTCGCTATTACCGCAAGCTCTTCAAGGAGTATTGCATAGCGGATCTATCACGATACAAGGAAAATAAAATTGCTCTACGCTGGCGAACAGAGCAGGAGGTGGTCACTGGTATTGGACAGTTCCAATGCGGCAGTAGACACTGTGGTGTGCGCGAAGAGTTGCGCAGTTGGGAGGTTAACTTTAAGTATATAGAGCAAGGAACATCACAAAATGCGCTCGTCAAGGTAAGTCCGCAATAGAAGCTGGAAAATGTGTTTACTAAATTTTAAATCTCGAGCAGGTACGTCTGTGTCCAACGCATACAGAACAGTTAAATTATAGAACAAAAAAAAAGGAATACAAACGACAAAGACGAAGAGAAAAGGAAGATCGCAAGGCAGAGATAAAGCTCAAGCGGCGTAAACTAAACGAGAGGGCGGACGACAGCGTTGAACCAGAAGAATCGAAGGACAAGATTCAAGAGGAAACCAAAGACGAAGCTGAATCAGATACACCGCAAGTTGGTGCTGCCACAGCTAATGAGGATGTCTGGAGCAAACAGATTGATATAAGCAAGGAAGAGCCTTCACGCGAGCTTGAATTCGAACGCTATTTAGAGGATCTCTTGCTATAGAAGGTGAAGGAGAGACTGAGAGCCCAAGCTTGTTTGTATTTTGAAGTTTGTGCTCTTTAATGGCTATGGCTACTGCAGACTTGTACATAAATATACATTTACATTTATACAATACACAAAATATGTTCACGTTTAAATAAACCGACACCAATAAATCAAACTGGACATTAAGGCGGTGACTTTTCGTTTTAGAAACAATTGCAAATTACGTATACTTTAAAAACTATATTGGTTAGCATCATTAATTGACTCGCTTCACTTGTCACCAACATCATCATATATTTTATTTATTGAGTCTGCGGCAGCAGCTCAGCAAAGGCCTGTGGCGGCTTAAAGCCGCGCACCTCAGTGAATACCAACTCCTTCCATTTCTCTACGGGCAGCTCGTTCTCTTCGAAACTTTGATCATAGATCGTCGATGTGGCTTCATCGGAGGGATCATGCCACTTTTCCATATAAGGATGAGCTAGCGCCTGCTCTGCGGTTATACGTTTCTCTGCATCCAGCTCCAGCATTTTTTCAAGCAAGTCTATTGCCAGGGGATTGGCTCCACGGAATACATCTCGGAAATTGCGAGGTGGCATCACAGGCAGAGAGCGAATGTAGGAACGCGCGCTCTCTGACGAAATTTTGTTCATAAACTCTTCGGACGGCGTTCCTAAGACTTCCATTATCAGGTTTAGCTGGTGTATGTGATCTGTGCCTGGGAAGAGCGTGCGTCCTGTTAAGAGCTCTGCCATAATGCAGCCCACAGACCAAATGTCCACCGTCTGATTATAGTGCATCCAATTGAGCATGATTTCTGGCGCACGATACCACCGTGTGGCTACATAGCCTGTCATTTCATTTTCAGCCGGACGCGCCAAACCAAAGTCCAGTATGCGCAGCTCACAATCCTCGTTTACCGCCAGATTGGAAGGCTTCAGGTCGCGATGTATAACGCCAGCACTATGTATATACTTAAGTCCGCGCAGAATCTGATAGACCAAAAACTGTACATGCTCATCGGAGAGTTTCTGCGTGCGTATTATATTATTTAGATCAGCGTCCATCAGATGCGTCACCATATAGACCTGCTGAAAATGATCAAGCGAGTCAGCGGGCTGCCCTGGATGAAAGACGTCCAGCAAACCTATAACATTTTCATGATCCATATGCTTCAGCAGTCTTAATTCGCGGTAAGTACGTTTGGCATGCACGGCGGATTGGAAGGGGCGAGCCAATTTCTTAATCGCTACCTTTGTCGTTGTGCCCTTTACTAATGCCTTGCACACCTGTCCATATGCGCCTTGGCCAACGGGCTGGAGGTTTTGGTATGTCTCGGGTATTTCCCACTCGGTGCGGTTTATGTCAAGCTTATAGAATTTCGGCATTTTGCTTGTGATTGTCTTAGAACTTTAATACCTTTTAATTATCGAATTATTGTCTAATTTTACGAGGTGTGCTTCTTCTTGCACATTTAAAAGTGTTGGCTAACGCAAATAATTATTGTCTATTTATCAGTTTTTGGACAGTCGTAAGATGTTTGCTACAGTGAAAGGTTTATTTTCTTAATAGCTCGAATTTAATCCCATTCAGCTAATTTTTCCCATGGCCAAAATATTATGTTACTTTGCAGCAAACAACTTAAATACTACAAGTATATTATCCTGTCACTTTAAAATACTTGTTACCAGTCGCAGTTAGGTTCAAGAAGTTCTTTCATCAGTGTTGGTTAACTCAAATGTGTGTGATGTTTTTCTAAAACAACTCCCAAATTAAAAGAACAGAATTTGCAAATCGCCGCGTGCAATTCTTAATAGAAATATAATTAAAATAAAGAGCCAACTACGCTGTAATAAAATAACACCATGCTTTCATTGCAAGTGCACCCTTAAATTGTTGAACTGCGGCTGAAAAAAAGTGCGCGATTTTTTGTGGCCGCCGCTGCCGCAACCGCGAGGCTCAACTAGGCGACAAATAAAAATTAAAGGCAATTCAGCCAGCAATTCATTCACAATAGTTAAACGTTTGTAGCTGTAATTGTAGTGCGTATGAATTAAGCATGTCCAAAGCAAGTGAATTGTTTGATGAAGAGCTGTTTGAGACACGCTTGGAAGCGCTCAAGGACACGCAGGAATGTATACAACAAATGTCCAACTGGTGCCTGCAACATCGAATCAATCACAAGAAGATCATACACTCTTGGCTAAACGTATTCAAACGAGGTATGTAACAATAGTTCCTCAACTCTAATTCCACAGCTCTAATCGCATTGTAATGTTGCAGTGCGTGTGGATCATCGCCTGGTATTATTTTATCTGGCCAATGATGTTATACAGTACAGCAAACGCAAGCGCTATGAATTTGTAGAGTGCTGGGCCACAGCGCTACAAAGAGCCACCACTATGGTGCGGTAAGTTGAAGCAGCTAAAAACATAAATTTAAACACTTCTTATTAATTTTATAAACATTTATTTAAACAGCGACGAGCGCGTAAAGGGCAAAATCTTGCGGATATTAGCAGCGTGAGATCTACAATGAAGAATTTCTCAGCGATCTTAGCGGCTTGCTTAATATAGCTCCGCCCAAGAAAGCGCCACCAAGCAGCGATCCCAGCAATGAGTATCAAAACTCTACGCTCATAACGCAGGTGAGGGAATGCGTTGAGCTGTCGGAAACCACAGACAAGAGCATGAAGAAGCTACCAAAACCGCCAAATTTCGAAATCGAAGTCATTAAGCAACAGCTAAAGGATAAAAGTCATTCTAATGAAATAGAAAAGGAGCTGGAACGCTATGTGGCTTTTATAAATGCGTACAACAAGAATTTACAAAATGAAATTAAGTGTCGCAAGGCGGTCTTGGATTCTATAGAAGCAGCGCAAAAATTCTACGAGCACCAGGGGCGTGAAGTTAAAGTTGTAGCAAGTGTAAGTTAACGATGAGAGTTTATGTTTATTGTTTATTTAATCTAAATATCGTGCTTAGGCCTATAAAAGCTTTGGTACGCGAATCAAAATTGTCAAACGCAAGCTGGATGAGGTGATACCCACATTATCAAGCCCAATACCCTCGCCGGATATAAATGCGCCCTCACCAGAACGTGATGCGGATCTGCAGTTGCCCGATGAAAATTCGCCATTAGGCGAGGTAAACTAAATTAAACTAAATTCGCATTTATTCAAATGTATTAATGTTTGCGCTTCCAGAGCATATTCAGCAGCGACGGTCTCAATGGTTTTGCCAGCTATTTGGATGGTCAGCTGCCCTTTGATATTAACGATTTTAAGCGTGAAACGAATGCCAAGGATCGTGGGAGTGCCATTGAAGTAATTGGCTCGCGTTCGGATGATGAGAGCTATACGCCAAGTGCCAATTTCTATAAACCCGAGACACTGAATAGCAATGCCTATGCAAATAACGCAAATGGTAATAGTGTCGGCTCTATACCGGGTCTGGGCAGCAGCGGCAACACTGGCGAATATAATCCGGCGCAAATGCACAGCTCTTATGGTGGTGTATTGCCGCCACCAGCGCCGCCTAGTTTTGAGGAATATGCGCCGCCACCGCCACCCCATCTGGGCTATGGTCAGGCAGAGAGTCAATATACGCCTGCGCCTTTAAATAGCAGCAACAACATGGCACCACCGCCGCCTATGCCAGCAAACGCTGGTGGCGTAGATGATTTCAATAGTACTTGGGACATGAGCATGACTTGGACGCCGCTGGATAACAGCTTAAATAGCAGCAGCTCCAGCTATACGCCAACGCAAATAACGCCGCGCTCGCCGCCACACTTTGAGCGCAAAGGCAACGGTGCGCCCATTGAGTACAATGATCATCATAATGCTTCGGGGCTGGGTGCACAAGATGTGGATCATCGTGCAGTGCAACTGCCGCCGGCGTTTAACTTTCGATCCAAGACCACACAAAATGAAGATCTAACACGTCCGCTGGTGGATATTGATCATCGAAATTTGATATCACTCACAGGCTCACCAGGGGGTGCAGATAAGGTAGATACACCAAAGATAATAATTTTGTGGAGCTTAAATTTTATTTGTTTCTTTTTCAATACAGGACTTTACTGGCGGTGCAGATGTGGACTATCGCACAGCGCCAGTTCCCAATCATTCACCAATGATGGCGCCGCCGAATAAGAAAAAGCACAATTCGCCACTAAAATCAAATGCCAGTAAATAAACCAACGCAATTGTTAGTATTCGGTATGTCAAAACAAACTTAATTTTTGCAGGTTCATCTTCAGAGTCGGATCGTGTAGATGGCTCGGCGCGCTATGATCCAGCTGATATGGTTGTGGACATGGATATGTCGGACGAGGATCTGGAAGAGTCGCAGCGAGGTAGTAGTTACATATTGATTGAAGACAAATATATATATATTAACGTTTTTTATGCAGAAATGATTGCTAATGTAAATGATGGTGAACTGGATCAAGCATCTGGACGGCCCGCGCTGCTGGAAACACCCGCAGATTTTTTAAATCAATGGGACGACAGCATGCAGGACACTCAGGGTGATGGCCAACAACAACAACAACCACCACCTTTGCCACCGCAACCTTGGAATCAAATGCAGCCGCCTAGGCCCTGGAATGGCAGTGAAGGTAATGGCAATGGACCGAATGGTGTGCCGCCTCCGCCTAGGCAACCATTTGCTGGAGGGCCATTTCCGTTTAAGCCCTTTGGTAATAGTCCGGATAATATGCAACGTGGTCGTGGTCGCGGTCGCGGCTGGTCTGCACCATACAGGCCCAACTTTCAGCGCATGCCCAATAATCCGTTTGATGGACCCGGGCCTGGTCCCAGCGGACCCGGACCTGGACCGCGTCCGTTCTTTCAGCGTAGAGGGCGCATGCGTGGTAAACCTTGGATGTAATGACGTATTATAGTTAATATATATATAGAGGTTATAGTTGTTAGTTATCTTTATCTCATTTGGATTTAAATTTATTACACATATATAAACAAAGAAAAAAAACACACACACACACATATATATAACCTACGTATTTGAAAGTTGTGGCTCGTTGGCAACAACAATTTATAAACAATTGCGGAAACAGGAGAAATATTAAACCTTCTTAGTGTCATCAAACAATCTATGTTTAAGCAAGAGTTTTTATGAAATTAACGCAAAAGCAGTTTTAATATTTGTCTGTCTATAAATGCCACGAATTTGAAAGCAACAATAACAAAATGATTTCGAGCAACCTTTAATAAAGATGCAATTACATTGAGTGACTTTAAAACTTTGTTTGCTGGTTCAATTTAAATAAACTTACCACGTGCCAAAGCAGGCTCTAAAGTCGTTTCCCTAACGGTTTATATATATGTTTATAAAACGGTCAACGCAGCCAAGCATTTCAAATACTAGCAGAAATTTACAAAGACTTGTGTTGCGCTAAAATATATTTTAAGTTTACAGTTGCCTTAGCTTCTATAATTATACAATGTAACGCTTTTAATTACAGTAATTAATTCAAGCAAGCTGTAACTGTATATAATTAAAAAAATAATAATTGTAATTAAAAAAAAAACAACTAATTATTGTAATTAAAACTTTGGTTATGCCAAAGTCTTATGCTCTTCACTAAATGTCTAATTATAAGCAAAGAAACGCTAACAAAAAAATCAGACAAAACAAATTTAAATTAAATAAAGATTGAATTCTTTTAACCATTTACTTGAAAAATACCCACAACTAACCCACAAGGCTTCAGGGGATACCATTGAGCAGCAGCATGACGGCTTTATACATACATATACGTATACATATTTTTTCGAAACCTCTATTTCAAGACTGACTTTTTGACTACCAAATCAGAATCACTCACGACTTTAGTACAAATGCTGAATCTCTAAATCAAAATTTATTGCTTGATCTGCTTTTAAAAAATATTTGTGAAGAGCATAAGATATTAAAAACACTTGCTTGCTAGCCTAAGCATAGAGATATACGTAGTTAAGCATTTAGTTAATAAGCTTAGACTAAATATGTATATTTATATAGAGTATAAATACAAATCTAAATGTGATATTTAAAACTAAAAAAATATACGTACGTATAACTCAGCAACATTTAAACAACGCCTTCAACTCTCTAACCCATGTTAAATAATCAACAGTTACAAATGTCTATGTTTAAATCAATTTTCTTTTGCTTTAGCTGAGAGTCCTTGCATGACTGTTTACCTGTTGATGGCACTTAATCACCTCCAAAGTATCTTTCGCTGCTGTCTTTATGGTCTGTGTCGGAAGTCGGAACTCATCAATCGTGTCGGCAAACAGTTGTTTGGACTGTTGTGGGCGTTACGCCCACCACTTGCATGCCGCTCCCAAGGATAAAACTATTTAAACTAGTTAACTGCAACCGACTGCATGTGGAAAATGTGAATTAATGTTGGGGTGATGTAAGTCAAAGGATGCGGCTGCAAAGCGCTACACGAAAGAAAAAATAGTGCAGATTATCTGTAAGTTAAAATATTTAAACAACAAACTATTTTTATTTGTATAGCGATAGGATAAATAGAGATTCTAATTTGTCTTTTAGTTACTATCGAGAATAATTCTTGTTCACTTCGTGACAAAATCTCTTTTAATTTAATCTTGTTTCGGATTCCAAAATTGTTTTTGCTTTGAAAATTGTAATTGGAAAACATTTTTATATCATAGAGTAAAATATATCTTTAATGTTTAATTTTCATTATTTTATTTTTATTTTAATATTTAATTTGTTGCTTAAGAAAAACTTAGTTAAACTAAATAACTAACAGCCTTTTAAAGATGACACTAGGTTCAAGTGATGCTGCGCCCCACAGCCCCCAAGCCCATATATGATGTAGGACACCCAAAGATAAATTTTAATAATCTCTGTCGAGCAGCGTTATCAAGTCTCCAATGTACGCCTGCGCCATTTGCAAAGTTTCGTACTTGGAGAGACGTCGATCGTGTCCCAGCGAGGGCACCACATCCCGCAGCTTATCAAAGGCATCGTTCAAGCTGTTCATGCGTCGACGCTCGCGTGCATTGGCGGCCAGACGACGCTTGCGCATGACATCCGGGCCAGACCGGGTAAGCTCTTGGGAGGACGAGGAGGATTCGCTGCTATCGTAAGGTTTGCTGCGTGAGGCTTTGCTCCAATACTTGGCGGCTTTGCTTTGGAACTTTGTGGCTGCGCTGCCGTTGCCGCTACTCTGCTGATGCTGCTGTTGATGTTGCTGTTGTGTCTGTGTGCTTAGCATCTGCTCCAGCTCCAGCATAGCAGGCGTATCATAGTAAAGCTCTAAGCTGCAGCTGTTGGTGCCATCAGATAGACTGTCTGCACTGCCAGCAAAATCCTGATCCTGCGTCTGATACAAAAACTGCGCATAATCATTGTCAGTGCCCAGTAGAACATCCGCATTCGACTCTATGGCCTTAGATGGCGTCGTATGATAATAAAAATGTTCGAGCAGCTCGTTGTTGGTCAGCATGTTTGTTGTGTGTGCGTTGTGTATGCAAGTCAAAGGATAACTGAAGCAGCCACAGACTGTCAAGCAGCCTTTTATGCCAGTCAGCAGGCCAAGGCGTGCGGTGATTGGTTCAGACTGCAGGCAACTGCAGCTACCTGATTCGTTGAGCGTCTCAGGCACTGATCCCTGTTGCTGTTTGCTCTTACCTGAGCGCTGGCTTAAGCCCGTGCCCTAAATTGGCTTGCGGTCAAAACGTTTAATTGCCTCTTGCGCATGCCTTTAAACTGCCATTTGCTACTGTACCTTAATCACATACATAACATAATGCATAAGTGTGTGTACTATATACAAAATTAAAACTTTTGTGCTGCTCACGAACTTCGTTTCTTTTGTGCTGCTGCAGCAGCAATTGGCTTTTTATATGAATTATACTTATTTAATTTTAATATGGCCAACAATTGTTGCCAAGGTCAATCTTTGTGCACACAAAAGACGAATCTACTCTCTTGCCTCCTGGCCATCTGCACTTTCTGGTGAGAATTAATAATTTGCGTATATTTTTATTGTTAACCACATTTGTGGGCCAACTTAAATTGCTCTGCATACAGTTTACTTTGCATGTCTGTGGTCTAGTGCCGTCTTTTGGTTATCTGTGCTTTGGTCAAGAAATTTCTCCACAACCATAACAATAAGAAAAGTGTCTGTACCAAGTGCATTTAAGAATTTGTTGCCTGTGCGGTTTAATACTTTCGATTTTAGTCTTTGTCTTTTATTAGGTCAAACACAAATGTTGAACAATTTCTCTTTAAGCTACAGTAATAAGATTTTTAAACTTAAACTGAATCTTAAATTTCTCGAAACATTATCTTTGTTTTTTCCATCCAGTTGAGGGCAATTCGGAAGCGGTCTATATAAGATGATAAGAACATGACTAAAATATGATGACTAACTAATACTGGCAGGGAGAAAAAACTGTTGCTTCTTCCCAAACTTAATCCTGGGCACGTTCATGTAAATATTTCTGTTGATTAAAATTGTATTTTATATTCACTGCACACGTAGATTCTAAGAGTTTATATCAGCTCAAAATATCAAACCATACTATAATCATATTTTTAATTTATCATATAAATTTACATTTACATAAAACTTAAAAAGAATAATTCCAAAGCGTATGAATCAAAGGTCTTAAGCTATTTAAAAAGCTATGAATGGAACTCATGTTTATGTTTTTAAGCTCTATGAATGAAACAGTACTGCATGACTCAAGCGATTAAGAATCGGTAGAATTTCATTCAAATTGCACTGGCTAATATTTAAAATACAAGTCATGCTTTCTAACCACAGCCCATTTGCTTGCTGCTGCTGCTCTACTTTCCACGGCCATCCTGCTGCCGGCTCATCATCATCAATGTCAGCTCGAGACTTCTGGCCCACTTTTAAGAAGCCGCAACGAAAGGTTAATTAACTCGACAGACTTGTAGTTGGAAAATCAATTCAAACAGCTCGTTGCATTTCTAAAGAAAACGGCCAAAACAATTTGAAAACAAGTTGAGACCGAGCGCCGACCATGGCTAAAATGTACAAATGATGCGGACTCGAAGTTGTCCCGATATTTCACACACAAAATTGACAAGAACAAAAGTGGCGGCCACTCTACTGGTCAGTGGCAGATATTTGATGCCGACAAAGGACCGCTGATGGATCTCTGATAGATGTGCCACGCGACCGCGGAAACTTTTGATATTATGCTGCAATTTCCAGCGAAAGGATCGCCGGCGAGAGATCAGCTAAAGATCGTTAACGCCCAAAGCCAGTCCAGGGCATTTCCAATTAGCATGTGGCTTACCTGGCCAGGCAGCATTTGTGGCATGTCAAAATAGCAACAATAGCTGAAGTGGCCTAGTGGGCGTAGTTTGGTTGAAAGTCGTGCCCTTTTTAAACCCAACAATAGCACAACTGATGATAATCCTCTGCGTGTTTGAGTTTCTTTGCAGCATTTTCGAGATTAATCGTTTTCGTTGTGCGGATTATAGCATTGGCGCTAAATTGCAAAAATGCGATTAGGCCAAGTCAAGTGGTCGAAAGATTGCGTGAGATTGTTGCTATTGTCACTAAAGAATAGAATATTGTGCTCTTGCCTGTGGGAAACTCCACTTGTTGCCTGCCTGCCATTGTTTCCACAGCTATTGTGTTTGCAGTTTCGGAAAAGTAAATTGCAGCTCTACAATTACCATGTAATATATAAGAATTATGGGTTATTACAGTTGTGCATATTGGTTTTGATTTCTGCGTAAAATATTTGTTTTGTTTGCCAGCTGTGTTGGGCAAAAACCACAGACAGCGTGTCGCGCTAAGGATTAACTCTAGTTTGGAAATTTTATATTATTTGAGTGTTTAGATTAAAACAAAAAGTTATAGCCTTCATTACCAGAGCGTGCTTAAAGGCGACGCCAATTTCTAGGAATCAGACAGCTTCTATTAGCCAACCCGTACCCTAACACTTCAGTAGTCTATCCTGCCTATCAGCATAGCCGTTAGCCTGGGCATTGATACCAAAGTGTCAGGCCAATTGCAACATTTATGAGAATTTATTGACACTTAAGCGTGATTTGGAAAACACAAAAAAAAAAACAAGGCAGGTAAACAGGACCTCTCGCAGGTATGTCCTTGAGCGGCAATACTATTGATGAGTATCATAAATAGTCATCACATAAAGTAACGTTAACCCTCAAATATCAGCTCAAGTGACATTTATGACTTCATTGTCCTTTTTTTTGTCCTTTGCCTACAACACGAGCCTCTTGCTTATCTTAATAAGCATTTAATGGTAGCGGTAAATCGCTGCCTCTAAACAAAACAAAAAATGTGTTAAGTGAGCTACTGATAAATACAAAACTGCAGCAACAAAGTATCTTTTGATAAGTTTATTGTAAAGAACTGAATACATAGCATAGATAAACATAAATATAAATAAACAGCTGGTCACAAAATAATTAGTTAATGCACTTTAAAGACACATGAAGTAAAATAAAATTAAAATTATATATAATTGTTAGTTGCATACGGTAGTTGACACTGTGATTTTTTAGCTAATTTAATTAGTAATTAGTACCTAAATGCGTCTATGAAAATCGTGTTCTAATACTTGCTTTTTACTAAATGGAAATCAGTGAATCACAACTTGTTTAATATCGCTGTATTAATATACATATTTGTATAAATTTGAATTATACCTAAGACAGATTTCATATTTTCATTTCACTACACATATAAAATTGTATGTATGTAAATACACATGTAAATTTGCTGATATGATGGTGTGTTTTTGTTTGTGGTGGTTATTGTTGTTCATACTGTGTGTGTTAATCAACATAAAAATGAATAAAGCAATGACATGGAAACTCTATATATGTAAATAAGATACAATACAATCAAGCCGTGGGCGTTCAAGAGCAGATTGGTCTTATCGGCTTACAATGTGTGCACTCTGCTTTTCGCTTAGAGCGTAGTCGACGTTACTGTGCTTACACCATGCACCAGAATCGTGGGCGGCAGCTCCGCTGTCAGTTCGGTGAGCAGTTCCACATAGCTGGCACTTCGGTCATGAAAATCAGGCAACATGGGCTTGGGTGGGGCAGCTAGATATATAAATGAGAGCGCTGTTTGGTCGGAGCGATCGCGTATGATTTGATTGGCGCGTTGCATATATAAAAGCGACCGATTTAGCTTATCCTCTGCTATCTCAGTGCCATCATCCAGCCAAGCCTCGTCCGCTTGCGCTGTAAACTGCTTGAGTATGCGCGCATGACGCGTAAACTCCGTATCGCGACTCCATTCCTGTATCTCAATAATGTCTGCATTAATGCGCAGCTCCTTAAGCGATTGCTCCAGCTTCAGCTTGGAGAACACATCCATTTGCGGTGCTTGCGTATCAAATGTGCTACAAAAATGAATAATTAGAATAATGTTGAGTAGAAATGCTTTTTGCTTTGCATACCCAACAGTGCGCTCCTCATTGGTTTCGCAGAGAAAGATGCGTACACGCAGATGCTTCCACTTGGCCAGCATTATAACAGCCAATTGCATCATAAAGAGCGAGACCATGTCAAAAGGATCACCCGAGGTAGGATTGAATACATTTATGGGCCACACGTCAATGTACTTCATATGCTTGCTACTGCAAAGTTCAAATTGTGTTTAGTTTATAAATAATAATGTTAATATTTTAGCTTACATGGTAATAAAGTTTTTATCCAAGCGCTGAAAGTTGCGGCACAAGCACAGATTCTTTTTCATGCGCAGCGTATCGCAAAGAATTTGCACATATTCCTGCACCTGGAAGTGCTTGGGCTCACCATCGCGTCGTATGGGAAAGTTTTGTATGTCGCCTTCGTTGAAACCATCCGTTTTATAGGGCGAAGAACTGCTGTAATATTTAATAAACAATGTTATTAAGCTCAAATAAATAAAGCCTTAGCTACTTACTTTTCAAAGAAATCCTTAGGTGCTTCATTGTCATAGAAGCCCAAGATAATTGTATTCGGCTTCATGGCGCCAATGCCTGACAAACGTATCAAATGTTGCACACCCTCGCGTATGCTGCGACTTATGGTCACCTCGGTGAAAGCTTTGACACGCATGTGATCCAGAAAAGACCACCACTGCTGATTCTCCACGCTATCTTCGCCGGCATTACAGTCGCCTATCTTGACATGGCCTATGATATAAAGACCGCTTTTCTTCAAATCGTTGACAAAGTCAACTAGCGGGCAACAAGAGCGTGGTGAGCTGACCAAGAGCAAGATCTGTGGACGCCAGAACTTGACATGATCTTTGCGCGGATCCAGCATAAGCAAATATTTGCGCACCTGTAGGAAAATTCAATTAAAAGAGATTTCGTTTAATGATTTATGCACTCACCTGATGAAACATAAGCGCTTGCGAAATGGAGCCCCATTGAGCTGCTTGCGTTGCCGGCGAGAACAGATGCAGCGCTATAACCAAAATCAAGCAGAGTATAATGCAGGAGGATGCATAAATCGGATTAATGACAAACATCATGATGAGTGTGCCCAACAAACCAACCAGGCAAGTATGCCAGGTAAAGTATTTGAAGAGTGGCCTAAAGTTGGGCGCACCCGTTAGCTCAATGCCCAAGCAGGCCAGATTGGTGGCCAAGTAGGAGAGCATAAATAGCACCGAATTGATCTGTGCAATAATGTTAAACGAGCCGATTAACAAAATGCACTCGACTAGCACCCAACTGACGACCACAGCGCATATGGGATTGCCCTTCCAGGTACCGCGCAGTACAAAGTTTAGCAACGAGCCAAAGACTTGATCCTTGCTGAGTGCCTCCAATATGCGACTGGAGCCAATGAGATTGCTGAGACCCGTGGAGAAAGTGGCTGTCAAAATGCCTATAGCAGTAAATGGTGGCCACATATTAACAGGCAGCAGGAACAGATAGTTGTTGCGCATAGTCTCGGCGGGTGTGGTGCAGCTCATCAGGAACGAGAGTATTACATAGGAGATGAACGTGAAGCAGACGGCGGACAATGTGCCCCATGGTATGCTCTTTGAGGGATTTCGCAGCTCGCCGGACATATTGGCACCAGCCATGATGCCTGTGACGCCAGAGAACAGCACGCCAAATGTTGTGGAAAAGTCCACCTCTTTGCCATTGGATGTATAATCCTTGCCATAGTGCGAAGCCAAATTCTCGCTCAATGTTTGAGAACTCAAACCCGTATAGGGCAAATGTGTTGTTGTATTGGGCAGTAGCGTATTCGCCTCGGGCACCGGTATCTACAAATTAAAAAGTAAAATAGCTTAATGAGCCGTAGTTTATAGCACTTTGTTGTTAATGCATATAATTAATAAAATAAATATGTATGTGTATATAGTTTAACGCTATCAGCTGCGCACACAAGTGATTCATTTGCCACTGGTCATTATCAATTTAGCATTGGTTAAAGCTTAGTTATAGTATAAATATACTAACAGCAGCTGTGCTGCCAAAAATTACAATTTTCGAGTCATCACTGTGACTAAAAGGGGAAGTATTAGAAAACAGTTGTTATCTATCAATGTGCTTAACAATTATTGAAAAAAGTATGATAAATATTTGTTCGCAGCATTTTTATAAATTTATCTATCGACAACTGCAATACCCTTGCATGAATAGAGATTGATAAGCGTTGACAGCGCTTAAACTATGCTGATTAATTACATAGATAAATGCCGCTGAGCCCTACACACTTACCATTTCATCGTTAGCGCCAACGGCCAGAAAGCTGATATAGGTGGCGAATAGACAAACGGTCACTGTGCCCAAAATAAGCACTGACGTCTTTGCAAATAGGGCTGCGCCCACCAGGCAAACCAACAACATGCATGTATTGATTACACTGCTTATGAGGAAGCGCCACCATTTGCCATCCCGTAAGACTGCATCGCCGTGCACGAAATGACCGCCGGGTCCAAAGTTATCCATAATGCCTTCAGTGCAGCCAGAGATGGCCATGGCACAGCCTACTACATTGGCAAAGAAGAAGAGCGTACCTATAGAGCCGCCAAACTCTAAGCCCAAAGTGCGACTGATCATAACTGTAAATATAAAAGTTCCAGCTTTAGTATAAGCTTACATTTGGTGGGAGATAATGATTACTCACAGTAGACGCCACCGCCTTCTACGGCGCCATTGGTGGAGATAGCACAAACAGAAGCAACCGTAAATAGCAAAATCGCATAAGCAATAAGGAACTGCAACAGCGTTACATACAAGCCAGCATTGCCCACAATGAAACCTGTTAAAAAAAGCACGCAAACAATTAGTTATGCATACATACATACAAGACTAGAAATGTTTAGTGACGGCACCCACCCACACGTATGAACACCAGAGCGCTAAACATCGATAGAGCCACTGGACTGAAGACGCCTGCAAATGTGCCCAAAGTGCGTCCGTTACGTTCCGGATCCTGCATGCCGAACTCAACGTATCCGTCACCCGACTGCGGTGTCACTGGACGCGTAGTATCCGCACCGCCAGCACCAAATAATGAGCCAAAGCTGCGAAACATATTAGCTGCAGCTCCATTGCGCGGTGCTGCTATGGGCGCCGTCTCCTGATCTGTGTTCATGCTTATTTTGTGTGCCAGCTGCTACGTCTTTGTCAGCGCTTGCAAACACACACAACCTAAGTGCTGGCGATGTACTAGTTCCTAGACGCCCACAATTACTTTAAATCACGAGAATTAGGTATTTGTGTTATTTGGAGCGCTTTAAAGCGTCCGATTCATTTGTTTGTGTCGTTTTTGCTTATTTGTGTTCTTTTTTATTTTCTGTTTCAACGCGTCACTTGTCGCTGCGTTACCGTTGTTGTTCTCTCATTTGTCTGTTGTGTACAGAGAAATCGCGGAAGAAATCAAGCCCCAAAGGGGGAACAGCTCCATGAGCTCAGCTGTTAGGGTTGTCAACAGTATTTATTCCATTCTAGTGATGCCAACTTTTTTGACTTATTTTGGTGGGAATAAACGGACAAAGCAAGAATATTTAGAGCAGCTAAGTGTCATCCTGTACATTGTTGTTTACATTTTAGCTGAATATAAATATACTTAATTTGAACAATAAGCCGAAAAGTAAGTTTGCAAATATTTTTTGGCTGCTAACACTTTGCATTGTAAAAGAAACATTTATATCGGCACTAATTTATTGTCACAGTGACTTCATCACAGAGAATTGCTCATCTCTAATGCGCACACAGCTGTTTTGTTTTCACCTAAACGTTTTGATTGTATTATTTTCTGCTGTAAACTAAAAAATGGTGAATGATAAAAAGCGTCGCTCGCGCTCCCGAGAACGGTTTCGGGATGAGCGTAATGTAGCCGGTACCGATCGAGATCGGGAACGTGAACGGGAGCGTGAAAGGCAGCGAGATAGAGATCGTCAAAGGGACCGCGAGCGCGACCAACGCGACAAGCAGTTGGATAGAGAAAAAGATAGAAGGCAAAGGCGCTCGCGCTCTAGGGAAGATAGAACACAGAACGTACGCAGAACGGGACGTTCACCAGAGCGCCAACGGGCTGTACGTGAACGTTCAAGAGAGCGCGGTACACGCAATGGCGAACCAGAAAAGAAGCCCAAATTGGATATTAAGCCGGGAGTTAAAATTGAGGACAAGCAGGACCAGAAGAACGTCGATGTAAAGGTAAAGAAGGAGCCGTTGTCGCTGGAAGAGCTCCTGGACAAGAAGAAGAAGGAGGAAGAGGCACGAAGCAAACCAGTTTTCTTAACAAAGGAGCAGCGAGTAGCGGATGCAATCAAGCGACGCCAGGAAGAGGTGGAACGTATGCGTGCTGCGCAAGATGCGGTCAGAGATCAGATACACGCGCCTAATACTAAAATGGGCGGTGCTATAGCCACAGCTTCAGCCACGCCAGCAGCAGGAATGCCGCCACCTCCGATTGCCAAGGTTGAGCGGCGTGGTGAGCGCAACGAACGTGGTGGCGATCGTGGTGGAGATCGTGGTGGCGATCGTAATGGCGACCGTGGAGGCGATCGTAATGGCGAACGTGGAGGCGACCGTGGAGGAGAACGTGATAGGGAAGGAAAGCGTGCGGAGGATTTGACACACAAGGACAAGGAGAAGGAGCTGGAGGCTATACGCGAACGCTATTTGGGCATTATAAAGAAAAAGAGACGCGTACGGCGTCTCAACGATCGAAAATTCGTATTCGACTGGGATGCTGGCGAGGATACTTCCATAGATTACAACAACCTTTACAAAGAGCGACATCATGTGCAGTTCTTTGGACGCGGCAATGTAGCTGGCATAGATATTAAGGAACAGAAGCGCACGCAGAGTCAATTCTATGGCGATTTATTGGAGAAGCGTCGTACCGAAGCCGAGAAGGAGCAGGAGAAGGTGCGCCTCAAGAAAATGAAGCGCAAAGAGGACAAACAAAAGTGGGACGATCGGCACTGGTCTGAAAAGGACAACGATGAGATGACCGAACGCGATTGGCGCATCTTTCGAGAAGATTACAATATTACCATTAAAGGTGGCAAAATACCCAATCCCATACGTAGTTGGAACGAGTCTGGCTTTCCGAAAGAGATTATTGATATCATCGATAGCGTGGGCTATAAGGAGCCCACGCCTATACAGCGCCAGGCCATACCAATCGGTCTGCAGAATCGCGATATTATAGGCGTGGCTGAGACAGGTTCCGGCAAGACTTTGGCTTTCCTTATACCTCTGCTATCCTGGATTCAATCTCTGCCTAAGATTGAGCGTCTGGAAGATGTAGATCAGGGTCCATATGCTATTATAATGGCGCCCACACGAGAATTGGCGCAACAGATTGAGGAGGAGACTATTAAATTTGGACAACCGTTGGGCATACGCACCGTGGTTGTTGTGGGTGGTTTGTCCCGTGAGGAGCAGGGCTTCCGCCTGCGCTTGGGCTGTGAGATTGTCATTGCCACGCCGGGTCGTCTCATTGATGTGCTGGAGAATCGGTATCTGGTGTTGAACCAGTGCACATACATTGTGCTGGACGAGGCAGATCGCATGATTGACATGGGCTTTGAGCCAGATGTACAGAAGATTCTCGAATATATGCCTGTGACCAATCTTAAGCCGGACAGCGAGGAGGCCGAAGATGAAAAGAAGCTTATGGAGAATTTCTACTCCAAGAAAAAGTACAGACAAACGGTGATGTTTACAGCTACTATGCCGCCGGCGGTGGAGCGCTTGGCACGCTCCTATTTGCGTCGTCCGGCCACTGTTTACATTGGCTCCGTTGGCAAACCTACGGAGCGCACAGAGCAAATAGTCTACATGATGGGCGAGAATGACAAACGCAAGAAACTCATGCAGATTCTCTCCGGTGGCATTGAGCCGCCAGTTATTATCTTCGTCAACCAGAAGAAGGGTGCCGATGTGCTGGCCAAGGGCTTGGAGAAGCTTGGCTACAATTCCTGCACGTTGCACGGTGGCAAAGGCCAGGAGCAGCGTGAGTATGCCTTGGCTGCGCTCAAGTCGGGTGCCAAGGATATTCTGGTGGCCACCGATGTGGCGGGTCGTGGTATTGATATCAAGGATGTTTCGCTGGTTATTAACTACGACATGGCCAAGTCTATTGAGGATTATACGCATCGTATTGGTCGCACAGGTCGTGCGGGCAAGAACGGTGTGGCCATTTCGTTTGTCACCAAGGACGACAGCTGTCTGTTCTACGATCTGAAGCAATGTGTAACCGCAAGTCCGGTGTCCACCTGTCCGCCGGAGCTAATGAATCATCCAGAGGCACAGCATAAGCCGGGCACTGTGGTTACTAAGAAACGTCGCGAAGAGAAAATATTTGCTTAGATTTAAGTACCTTCCAATGCCAATAAATAATTATTTCGAAAATTATCACAAAATATATGTTTATATTTTTGTTATTTGTTTAAAGTTACGCCTGAACGAAATGCGTAAAATAGACGCCAAAAATAATTTCCAACATTTAAATATCTTTCTACTTAGCTTAACCTGAGACGTTTATATGAATTACACTTAGTGTGCCATCATCTCATTAGACGCAAAAAGAAAGCATTACGGCTTTGCTTGGAGTCCAGCGGCAAGTACTTGTCATAAAAGTCCACTATCACCTCCTCAATCTTAAAGCCAAACTTTTGGTAGAGCATCACAGCCGAGTTGTTTGCCGACACATGCAGTGTTATATCCTTGGACATGCAAGTCTGTATAAGATGATAGAGCATGAAGGTAGCTATGCCGCTACGCTGCCAATTTGGGCGCACGGCCATAAAGGATATATAGGCTTCGTTGAAGCCCACATCTGGCACTAGAAAGCCGCAGCCAATGACAAGTTTTTTATAAAGCGCCACAACGCTATAGTCGGGATAGCTCAAGCACTCGCTAACTGCAATAAAAACCAGTTTAAAAATAGAGTTCAAAGATAAAGCTGGCAATACTAACCATCGATGCCTGACCAGAAGGCGCTTTGGAGCAGCGCATTTACCGCTGGTATATGCTGTGGCCGCACATAACAAAAGTCGATAGTAGCTCTGGTGGGATGAGTCTTATTTACTTTAAACTGTAGCTCGCACATGAGCTTTAGCCAAGGCGGCGCCATTTGTCTGCTGCGGTAGACAAAGGGCTGGAGCACGCGTTGTGTGTAGGGCGACTCAAATAACTCGTACTCCGTCGTGCCCATAAGCCTGGCACGAAACGTGCTGCGTTTTTGTAGCGTCGCCTGCTCCAACAGGTGATACCGATCTAAAATTTGTGGTTTCTTTTCTCTGTTTAGCATTTGCAGCCGCGCCGTGGGATCCACATGTTCGTCCAGATTGAATATGCTACGATTGTGTTCACGTTTCCATTTGCGCACGCACAGCTTACGATAGAAACGTCGCACATGGGCGGGTATTTCCATTTTACAGCGCTGCTCCAGCGCAAAGTATTTTTCCAAACGCTGATGCAATTGCTGCTCCTCATAAACGCTCATTAGCTGCAACTGCTGTGTAGTTTCCTCTGCTGGCTGTTGCTTTTGCTCTTGCAACCAAGGCCAATTGCGACGTGTTTGTCTTTTAAAGCCACTTGGTTCACAGCGCTCGAGGCTTGGATTTTGACTCTCAGGCGGCTCAGCTGTGTCTTCTATAACTTCTAGTGGCTCTTCTTTGATTGGCTTTTGCTGCTGTGGCTCTTGCGCTTGGAAATTGGTCACCTGCACTATGCGTGCTTGATAGCAATCGCTCTGCTCAGTCTGTGGCTCTGCCTGCTCCATGGCTTCCTCTTCGCTTTCAGAGCTGGCTTGTTGCGGCTCTGCTTGCTCCATTGGCTGTTGCTCTGGCGGCTGTATTTCACTTTCAGCTGGCGGTAGTCCAAAATTGCCTTCAAGCTCAAAGAGACTGCCACTGGCACCTGGTGGTTCTAGCAATGCTTCCGACATAAAGAAATCTGTCTTGCCTATGCCTGGAGTACCTATAAGTGGTGGTGGCATAAACATACTCAAATCATCGCCACCCAAGCTTTCTGCCAAAAAGTCCATTAAACTGGCTTGAACGCTGCTTAGAGGTTGCTGCGGTGTATCCTCGACGTCTTCTTGCTTGGTTTCTGGTGACGGTGGCGCTGCTGCTGCTTGTGTCTTGGGCAGTCGACCCATGTAGGGACTGTAAAATGTTAGCATGTTAAAATTGATATAAGACATCAAATATCGCTGTTGTGCTTACATGGCACGCGCACAGCCTTCGCTGCTTGCTGGCTCCTCTACTGGAGCGCTTGCAATTGTTGACACTTCATTCACATGATCTGTGACAGACAAGTCGCTGCCACAGCTGTTCTCATCCACCGCTGGCGCGCGGCGATCTATACGCAGCTGCTGACGCTCAAGTGTGCGATGTTCATCTGCAAAGTCGAAATGTAATATTATAAAAATCTTAAATCTTTAAATCTTAAATCATATGCTTACATTCAGCACGCACGCTGCGTGGTGTTAGATTGGGTTTGGCCAGCTTCCACCAGCCATGCTCCAGACATACGGACATGCCACTTTGAAAGTATTCTGGGCTGTTGTGCGACAATGCGCCGGAAACAGAACCTGTCCATTGCTTGCGGCGGCGACTGCAAAAAATACCAAATGTAATACGCGAAGAAATAATAAATGCGGCTTACACTTACACTTTTGGCTCGAATATAAAGTTCCAGTTCTTCTCCACAAAGTTGATAATGTGCGTGCGCCAGTGAAAGTAGCCATGATGACTTAAGCCTTTCGATTTAATGGAAAGATTGTACAACGTTAGCGTCAGCACCAACAGCCAAGGTATGCGTTGACGCACAAATCGCTCCTTGGGCTTTTCCACGGAATCCTTGTTTTCTAAGCCTACACACCGTATGCACGTGAAATCAAAAAACACATCGCCAAGCAAGTCACCTGGCGTGCTAGCATGTGGTAGACACTTTATATGCACATATTGCTCGCATTTCAAGCACTCCAGATAGTTGTCATCGGTAACCGCCTTCTGGCAGTAGCTGCATGTGGACGCGTTAGTCGGCGACATGCTCAATTAATTGTTAACAATTAAATATTGTTTGTTTACATCAAAGCAAGTAATAAATGCGCATTTATGGTGATGAGCATGTGGTGTTTTGACTAAAATGCACGAGTGTCATCTATAACAATCTTTGTAGCTATCAGCTGCCGCCACAATTATCGAAATGACCGCAAAAATTTAAAACAAGAACTAAATTGTGCTCAAAACGAAATATGGTAAATAAGATTAAAGTTTGAGCTGAGTAATTATTTTCAATTTGCTACTGAAAATACAATTAAGCTCAGGTTAAGCATTTTTCCACAAGTTTGACAACTGCAGCATAATTTTCTTACTGCTTTAATTGCTGCAAGCAGCTGCAGGCTCTTCATAATTTGCTTTCTTTGTATGGTTAACGACGCGCTTGCAATGTCAATCACAGAAGCAACGCCACAAAAGGCGTTGAAAATTTACTGCAATGTAATGCATTTTGCATGTGTTGCTGCCTTTGATTGGCAAGCGCACACCCCACAATGACACACACACCCACTCAAAGACACCCGAACTGCACTCACGTCGGCTGACACATGATGTCCAGTGCAGTCAGACGCACACACACACACTCACGCGTATACACACATACAACGAAAATGCCAATAATGGGTCTTTACTGGTTTACGCATAATTAAGGTCGTCAAACGTGAACTGGTCAATGTTGTCTTGAGCAGCTCTAATTAGCCAACATTTGTTGTTGTTACGGCGGCGGTTGTAGTTGCTCTTGTCGGCGGTTTAAGCAAGTACATGATTGGATTAGGTGCAATGTACGTGTCGGTGTGTGCATGCTAAGTGTGTTAGTGTACGCATTGCTCCAGAAAGCATGCTATACTTTTTCACTTTTATTTCCAACACTTTTTCAATGCTCTTTGTCACCCATGCCTCAGTTTCTGTTGCTCTTGTTTGCCACTCTAGTGCATTTCATTCAACTTTTCAGCACTTTTTCATTTTCAGTTTCAATGGAACATCCGTACGGCGACTCTAGCGTTCATTGTGCTTTGTTGTGCCTTTTGGCAGTAGAAAGCGACACCAGCAAAGCAACAAAAGCAATTAACAGTGAAATGGACGCTCAGACTTAGTCGACTATTAAATGCGCTGTTTAGCTTAAGATGTATTTCAAAAATATATGTAAATGCAATTATTCTTTGAATTTATGATATATAATTTGCATGCTTGCTAATAAACTTAAAACAAAGCAGTTCACTTTTGTGTGCTAAGCAGCTAAGCAGCTGAATAGTCCATTTGAATTTAGTTTTGGCAACGCATAAAAAATTGTGAACCAAATTTCATTTTTGTCGCTCAAAGCTATTCATGCAACAGTGGCAGAGGCGACAAAGCGACAACTGCGGCAATTCTGCAAAGTTGTCGCCCACGCAGTGCCTTTAAATGGACATGCTAGACTGCGAAATGCAATCACACCCTATCCCGTCCCTATCCCAACCCATTCCCAAGCAAAGAGCATAAAACGTGCAAGTTATGTTGGCGTTTTAATGTACAAGCATTGACTGTTAGCCCCGCGCATCCTGCAGCACAAAAGGCAAACAAACGCCGCGGCGCAGCGTCTGGCTGTCACTTAATCGAAGCCATTAGCGTTATTAGTGGTGGCCCCAGTAGGCAGTGGCCAGTGAAACTACTCCCAGGCCTGACTGGCGGCCAGGTAAAGGGCGAATAGCGTTTGCACGCTGTGTATATAATCCGCTTGACTCTCCAGCGGCCCCTCCACATCGAATCGCTCGCACAGCACGCGCACATAATCGCCCAACGAGATTTGTTGCTGCAGGCAGCCACGATAGGCCTCGTCCAACGCGGCCATTGTATCTTCTGCCGCAAATGAACGTGGCCAAAGCTCTAGCAATGCATCGATGTCCTTGCGCGGTTGGGCATCGTTCATGGACTGCGCCATATGCACCTGCTCCACTTCTGCAATCCACTTTTCAATATCCTTGTTGGATCTGGCGGTGGGCACCCGTGTGGCCGAGCTGCTGGCATTGCGCGTCTTCTTGCCACGACTGCCACTCAGCACGGAACGCAACTTCATGTTCAACAGACTGGGCTCGCTTTGAGCGCCCGACGGCTCATCTAGCAGCATTAAGCCCAAGCGCTCCAAGTGCTCATCCAGCTCCTGCTGACGTTGCGGCTGCAGCAGCTTTGGCGCCTGCACCTTCAGCATGGCATCCACATCGCCCACAGCGGGCACAAACTCGGGTATGAACGGCTGCAGATGATAGGGCGTCTCTATAGTCTGAGGCGTGTACTTCAGTATATAGGGAAACAGTTCCTTGAGCTCTGGCTGCAGTGGCAGCTGCTCCCATTTATCTGGCGTCAAGCTGAAGTTGTTGGTTGGCTTGGCTTGGCTAGCGCTGCGTCGTTGCTGCGTGGGCAGCGGCAGCTTTTGATGCATCAACTTGGCTGCTGCCGCTTCCTCTGAGCTGGCCAGACTGAGCTGGTCCTGTTCCTCTGCGGACGTAGACTTAATACCACGAGTGCTGCCTGTTCTTGTGTGTGGTCGTGGCGCTGTTGCACTGGGTATCTGCAGCTCGCTATCCTCATCGCTGTCCTCTTCGTCATCGTGGTCGATAATATCCTGTAGCAGGCCATCATCATCCGCCGAGCTACTTTGCAATTGCTGCACAGTAAAAAATGAGCTAGAGATAATAGCTTTCCACTAGAAGTTTCATCGCTGTCACTTACCAAACGACGCTGTTCACTTCTGTTTGCTCTGCCAGCTCCGCCACTGGCTCCGAGTCTCTCCATTTTGCCATTGGCACCGCTGATTGTGATCTCCTCATCGTAGTAATTCATGGCCATTCAGCTGCTCAAGTTCTTGTTGAATTTCCTATTTATTTCTTCTGCTATTTTATTTTTTGCGCACTTCCGCTGAATCCTTGATACACTTGCTGGCCAACAGCGTGACAAAATTTTCCCGTTTTTGCTTTTCAAGCAGGTGCCTGCGACCTTTCATTGAACTGCGTTTTTGTTTTGGCTGCACTTGCTACCTGCACTGCCTGTCACGTTGCCTTGGCAACCCGCGCCACTAGCAACAACGCCCCCTTCCCACCGTGCGTACTACTTGTTGTTATTGTTATTGTTGCTATACACATTTCAGCTGAAAGTGGACGGCTGTCCGGACTGCGGACTGCGGACTCCGGAGTATTGCTGCTTCTTCTTGTCGTCGTCTGTTGCGCTGTTTGGTTTTAATTACATAAAATGGAAATCTGATTTACAGTATCCGTTCAGCATTTGGTTGTTATCTTTAAACCAGCAACAGCTACAGAGACACTGTCTCTTAGCCCTTTGTTCTTTGTTATTCATGTTTGGAAAATTGAGGTAGTTCATACCCTTTAGTGGACCAATTTTATGGCGTGTTTTATTAATGAATATTATTTCAAGCAATTCGAATGGTCTTTGAGTAATTAGCGCCTAAGGAATTACACCAGCGGCGCCGAGTCTTAAAGAGTTCTCTATTAAATGTTGTAAATACATTTAAATGAGTCTAATAATTGGATTTCAACATTTAAGTAGAGCACAAATAGTTTTAACATTAGCATTTGTCCAAGTATGGTGGGAAATTGTTTGAAACATGTAGAAAAAATGCAATACGCTGAGCAAAGTTCGAATTATTATACATTTTTTTTCAGTTTGATATATTTTTTATAAAATATATAAAAAAGAGAAGGATGCCTCACCGAACCCATGAAGTCTAAGCCCGTAAAATTTGCAAGGCAAGCTTGGTTTGTTTTGGAATTTTGTATTACAATCCAAATTTTTTTCTTGCGACTTCGGTAATATTCAGTATAAGTTGCCATATAGAGCGCAGCAACTCGCCAGCCAAAGTGTATACAAAATTTAGCTATAAACACGCTAAAATATCCAGCGCAGCACTGACGCAACATCATACCAAAATGTATCTGCAACATTTCAAATGTATCGCAACTTGTTGTTTGTTGAGGGCGGCTCAAAAAGTATCTGCTTGGCTTAAAATAAAATAAATGTATACACAATTCTAATGACTAAATAATAATTTATTTTTTTGTTGTTAAATACCGCAAAAAAATTACAATAATTATTGCATTAAGCAGAACGAAAAGTTCCCAGAAATTGTAAAGAAATACACAGCGCTAACAAGTTGCGAGCACGCTTGTATCTGTCGGATACTGATACCAGTTGGCAGTTGCACAGTGTGCGCGCTGTATGAAAATAAACAAACGTTCATTCTGTTTTGGAATCTTGCGTTGTGCGGTTCGTTGCGGCTGGGCTATAACCACGTAATAGGAGTTCGCGTAAAGATTACAGTCGTAATTCGATTTAACCGGTGTTTGGAACGCGCTGCGCTCTAACAACAACAAACAAAAAACAAACAAACGAAAACAACAACAACAAGCACATCTAATTAAATGCCAAAGTGTGTACGTGTTGATGTGTTTGTGTCTGAGTGTCTATGTGTGTGTCAATTGAATTTGTGTGACTTTTGATTGAATCAAAATTACGTACTACAGTCATAACAGCGTGATTGGAGCGCAACAGCAAAAAAAAAAAAATAAAATAATGAAACAACAACAGCACACAATTAACGTTAATTAAGCCGGTCGCTTGTTTTAATTACGCGGTTAATTTCTTTGCATTAAATCTTGTGCAACGTGCTAAAGATATTTAAATTTTTTGTTCATATAACTGGCAAAGCGCTTTGGGCATAATTAAAAGCATTTTTAATAGCTACAGTGCTCACTCCCCCGCACATTAGACCATATTAAATAGAAGGTGTGCCTATCCCTATCTACAATATACATGCATACATATGTGTGTGTGTCTGAGTGTGTGACTGGCAGGATTTTCATTATCAGACGCTAAAAGGATTAAGCAGCCGTTCATCTTCATCAGCTGCCTCAGCAGCCAAATATTTGCGCACATCCGCTAACGGTAAGTTAACCCAACACCCCATCCCACCCACAAGCCAACACTTCCGCATTTGGTGTTTTATACGTTGGCATTTCACGCTCCCGCAAGCCTGCAGCCAAAAATGCTTTATACGTTTGTCTCTGTGTGGGGGTTAAAAAAAAAGGGTTGCCTTGAGTCCGTGTGCGGGTCAAAATGTTTGGGCCATATTGTTAGCTTAAACTGTGCTTTGTAGCACGCGGACCCAACAACTTTGGCAATAAAATGAAATTGTTTTGAATTATTGAGATCCGTAGCAGGGGAGTTCTTAGCATCCCACCTACCCCCTCACCCACGCACATTACATCTTTTTTTTAATGTAATTTATTTTTGGCGCATTTATGACCAGAAAGTTCATTGTTGGTGTAGCCCACATATGGTCAGAGCTCGGAAAAAAATAAAGGCTCAAATAGGTGTCTGGGGCATTAACAGTTAACATGTTGCGGTTTTTGATTGCTGCAAAGAGTTTTATCAGCACATAAAAAAGGGCCATGTGCTTAGGGACTGAGTATTGAACTGGCAAATTGGGTGTGGTGTGGACGAGTTTATCAATTGTATATACATATGTATACACGCTGGACCTTCTATATATAAATGAACTTGCTTAGTTTCGGTTTTTTTTTAAGTTTGATAAGCTTGCCCTGGGCTTGGCTTGCACTTAAATGCAAATGAGGCATTGCTGCTGGGGTCAGCGCTTCATGTAGAATGAGAAGCAAATAAGTAATGAGCCCCAACTTGATCCTGCAATTTTATGATAAAAGTTGAAATGTCCGAAACGACTTCGAGCTTAAAAAGTTTTTATAGAAATCCAGATATATATTTTTTGTAAGTAAATTAAAATGAACAACATTCGTTCTCTTCGAATGTTGATAAAAAGTATCATACGTCGCTTTATATCAAATTGAGATTTTGATGCAAATTTTTTGTAAGGTCAGTTGCTTATTTTTTGTCCAAATATTATAATAATATTTTCCATAGTTAGTTGACACTTTTGTTCAGAGCAAAACCAGAAATAGGAATTGCGGAACTGCTTTTTTATCTTGGGGGTTAATTAAATTAAACACATACAGCAAATACCAAGATATTTGCTTCAATTAAATTCAAAAAAGCTGCTGTTATTGAAAACTATATTTACTCAGCCCCCAAGTCATCAGAAATTGAGTTATAGCTCACGTTAAATGCCTGGCAGTTTGCCTTAGAAATATTTCATTTGCAACAATAAGAAATCAAATCAATAGCAAACAGATTGACTGCCTAAGCTCACTCACCCGCACTCACCTCCAGCCAGAGATGCTCACACACAAGAGCCGAAGCTATTTACCTACAATATTGATAGCTGTATATCAGTTACATTTGAGAATAAATTGAATTTGTTGGCCTCGAACGTCAAATTATTAACATTGCAGCTTCTGGCCAGACGCTTGAGCACGTTGGAGTAGCGTGGCTAATTAATTTTCATTCATGTGCTTGGCAAGCCACAAGAATAAGGAGAAATTAATATCAAAAGCGAGACAGAGACAGAGGGGACAGCGGTTGAGTTAAATGTGGAAAATGTTAACATAACTGGGCCAATAATAATTCCATGCTTTGTGTACAATTGCTTTTGAGCTTTTTATTTCTTTTTGTGGTCTCTGTTTTTTTTATTGTGACTTTTTATGGTCCGGCAATGTTGTGCACTCTCTATCTCTAATTCCTGACGCTGAGCGCCTAAAAGCAGACAACACTTGGCCACTTGGCCACTTTCCCTTTCATTGCTCCAGCAAGCGAGAGCATGAAACAAAGAAAAAAAAGGAATAGCCGCTTATCGCAGTTGTCGTTGCTTTTGCTTAAGCATTTTTATGTCTATGCTGGCGTATTTTTGTTTTGTTTTATTCTAAGCGGTACTCGACGAAAAAGTTTGAGTGTTAGGCTCTGTGGCATGCCCCCGCTGCTTGTGAAACAGAGTAGGATGATAATCATCATCATCAGCATGCGCAGCCATGTTCTCAACTTCAAGTTCAAGCGAAAGTGAAACGTGTTGGGTTTTGGATTCTGCTGGCTGGCCATAAAAATAAAAATTGTTGTCGTAGAGGCTGCGACTGAGGCTGAGGCTGAGCTCGCTGAGCAATTTGATTTGAGTTGCAGTTACACACAGTCACGCTACGTCGCGCTCAATAACAAAAAGTTCGCCAGAGTATCTTTGGGTAGGAGAGAGAGAGAGAACGTACGATAAGAGACACGAATTATATTTGACATTTTCAGCCAGATTGGTTTTTATTTAAATTAGTTTCAAATATGTATGTGAGAGCTGTAGGCCTAGCTTAGTATACAATGCTCGCTCAAGTGTTAAAACAAAAAAAATTGATTCTCTTTTACTCAACTGTGAAGTTGCTGCAAAGCAAGAGATAGACATGCTTGGTCTGAGCTGGGTAAATGGTAGAGCTAGTAGATGAAGGAGTTTATAAATATATTTTATAGCTGTCTGCAGCTGCAAAAACATAAACTGCTGCAATGGCTATAAAAATGCCTTATCAAATGGCACATAAAATGAAATTAAAATAGTTTTAATATTTTCCAGCGCATAGCCTAGTCGTCTATTTATTTTCGTTATGGCAAACACAGCCTTTTATTATATTTTATTTATTTATTTGCTGTGAACCTTTTGCTGTCTCAGCTGCGCATGTCTTTTGCTAATATTTCTGCGAATTTATTTCAATTTGTGTTCTTAAATCAGCAAAAGCTGCTTTGCAAAGCAAATAAACAACGTGAACTTGACTTGCTTGTTACTCGAACTTCCGCCGCTGCCTATCGATGACAATTTGTAATGAAAACACATTTATTAGTTGCGCTCTAGCACAAGTTGTTAAGCTGAAATGCAAATAGTTATTTTAGCAAGTGCTGCGACTAACAGTCAAATAAAATTTATTATTTGCGCAAGTGTCACAAGTTTTGCGTCTAAGCGCGCAACAAAACAAAAGCAAATAAATAAATAAATATAAAAAAGAGTAAGACAATGACAAGTCAGTGGGTGAACGTCATAACAAAAAAAGTTTTAACCTTTTGCTGGGGCAACAATCAACAGACACAACAGTTTTGCTTCATTACGAACGGAAAAACAACTTTCCCATGTTAGCGCATACACGCCCAACTGCTCAAGCAGTTCCAGAGCAGCTCCCAGCTTGCTTATATCATTTATCAAAATTTACATAGTCAGCAGGGAAAGCCAACTCAAATTGCTGCTGCTGTTGTTGTTGTTGTTGTTATGCATTATGATGAAGCTATCAAAAGCAGCAGCAGACGGGCAAGCGAAAGAAAAAATACTTGTCGACAGTGGTGTGTGCAAGTTGTCAATGAGATTGATTGTGGCACAAAGGCTATTGAGGCAGGTAAATAGCTGACGAGTGGCGCCAAGCTACAGCACAGGCTTAAGCTGTCTCAGGTGCTGGCTAAACAAATGTACATTAGGGCTAAGGGTAGCTATGCTATGCTGCAGATAATGTGTTAATGATGGTCTTTCAATAGAGAGTGCTTCATTTATTTTGTTGTTGTGGCAAGTTGGGCAGCTTTAAAAGCTTTTAAAAATATTTTCATTATTTATACTTACAAACGACTGCATTACTTGCGACAAACAGCTTGGGGCCAGCACTTTTGTGTTTTAGTGCTAAATCAAAAGTATCCTTGAGTTGTGACAGTTGGCGCCTGAATAGGCGCAAATGCAGCTGCGTTTGTTCACATAATTAGCTAAGAACAAAAAGCGAAAGAGAGAGAGCGAGTGAAATTGCAGGCCAAAGTGCTGCGGCATTTTATCTTTTTAATGCAACTGCTTAGCCGCAGGCGCAGCTTAAATTAAAAATCTGAAACTAACTGCTTGCAAATGCATTTTAATACATACATATGCATGTGTCTATGTGTGTGTGTTGCATTAGGCACGTGCCGCGCCTGACCTAAAATCGCAATTGCTGCAGCAGAGCAAACAATGCTCTCTAAAAGCAACCGCGCCCCGAAAAAAATAATATTGCAACCCTACTTGTGAGCTGTCTTTAGAGCTAACACCCAAAAGCGCTCTCACTCTCACTCCCGCTCAATACCATAGATGCTGCTCTCTTTCTAATGCTTTTGTTTCGCTGGCATTATTTGGCCGTGTGTGTGTTGGCTTAGCATATGCTATGCCGCTTTGTCTGTTTCAAGGGTGTTTCTACTTGGCTTTAAGTGCAAATTGGGTCAACGCTGCGTATGATTATTTTGCTTAAGCAAGCAAACAATTGATTGTAAAAGTTTGCTTAACTTATTGTATTTGCATTTTTCAGCTTGGAAATGAGAGTATGCTTTAGATTGCAGCTAGTAGATATTTTTAATAATATTTATTTCGATTTAACTCAAGTCAGTCTGCAAAATTTCCGCTGTATGTAAATAGAGTTGAAAGAATATACCAGCAAACAAACATGACAGCAGCAACAACGGCAATCAGCATGGAAACGTGTGACATGCACGTGCGACATATACATCATACGCCATGTTGACGCACCCTGACAACTTGCAACTCCCACCCCTTAATCCAGTTTGCAACAAACAAAATGGTTTTGCGTGTTGTTTCTGGAGCTGGGGCTGGGGCGTAACCCCCAAGTGTGCAGCGTGCACAGGTTGTTCGTTGGGTTTGGGTGGGGGGTTGCCCAATTATGAATTTGTCTCTATGTGTTTATGTTAATGCGGCAAGCAGCAGCGAGCGACACGCAAAGCAACAAGAACAACAACCAGCAAGCTATGAAAACTGATAAAACATCTGCATGCGCATAAAAAACTTCCACTTGTACTTTAAGCTTGTGCGCATATCTATTGGAGTTTTTTATCTTGCAGTTACTTTTTTTTAGAAAACAACTTGTTTTGTTTTTCAACTGCTGCTGATGCAAAAGTTTGTGCCAAGTCAAGCAAAACAAATTTGGGCACGTGTTGACACTCAGTCACCTCGCCAGGCAGAAAGTTCTGCTTTAAACAATTTCGAAAGGATTTTTAAACGATTTTTAATTAAATTTATGAAGACAGCTGCCGTTAAGAACTTTTAGTCGTAGAGCGCGCACGAAAAAAAGAAAACAGTTAAAACAAGAAGCCGTTAAGTTTTGGCCTTTATTTTACCGCTTGATGTCATAAACATGATAAAAACTCGGGCAGCGGCGGGCATCGGGCCAACAAAGAGACAAAAGATAAATAAAACGTTGTTTGCCAAACTGACTCATGTAGAGCAAAGTCATAAATATGCGCATAGGGCAGGCTAAATGCTCAACACCTTCCTCAATTGAGCCCAGAGCAGCAATGGCAATAGCAATAGTATCTTAAAGATACAGCCATGTGAGCTCATCGCTTGGCATAAATAACGTTACTTTTTTAATCAATCTACGCATATTTTAGTGGAAGCTATTAATACTTGAAGCAAATGATTTGATATGCTTATCAGTGAGCTCAGCGCTTTTAGCCATTGCTCATATTGGTGCCAGCGTATCTTAAGTAAACATAAATAGAAACAGTTTCATTCACGTTGATAAATACTATATCTGTAGCTATTTAAGCGTATTTTATTTTTGCTGATAAAGCACTTTTTGGTGTTAACTGGTGACTGTTTTTTTTTTTTTTTTTGAGGTCAGTTATTTGGTAATTGAAAATTGTTTGTTAAATGGGTCGCAATACGTAATATGCTTACAACGGTAGTTGCAGTCTTAGAGTCTAGACGGCACTAGGTACATATATTGCTTTATGGGCTAGCGGTACTAAAAGCCAATCAACTTTAGACAAAAAGAACCAAACTTCAAACATATGCAAACTAGTTCATTGAACTCGCAACTCACATGCATTATGTAAACAATAAAAAAATCAGCTGAACAAAAGAAATGTTTATTGCCGTTTTGGATGTGTAACAAATACATAATTTTGGAACTTTTGGTTTGGCTTGGTCAGCTCTAAGTTTTTTTTCTTTTTGACAGCTTGCCTTAATGGGGCATGCCACTGAGCTAGACAGACATGTGTTGCCTTAGTCAATTGACTTGCATAATGCGCACACATACATATATATCAGCATTATTTGCTGACTGGCTCCATTGTTTCTTGTCATTATTAATCCAATTAGCAGCACAAGAACACAGCATAGCACACAGGCCTAGCAGCCAAGGCATTGCACAACAACAATAACAAACATATGTGCATGGAACGTGCGGCAAGCCAAAAATTGGGTCAAAGACTGCACGAGACCCCGTTGGCAACATCTATGTGTGTGTGCGTGTGCGTTTATAGACAGCAACTAGCAATTGCTCTCTTGTCTGCCTGGCAGTAGTCAGTGTGGTAAGCAGCTTAAGCCGCAGCTACTTAACAACAACATGTAGCGACATTGCCAATAGGGATGAACTGCCCCTGTTGGTGGGTGGGTTGGTGTGCAATTGCAAGTGCATGCTTGGCAGCAGTATAAAGTTCAAGTTCAGTCTTGAAAAGCGCAGCTCAGCACTTCTGAGCGTCCTCAGTGGCTGCCTAGGCTAAGCTTTTAAGCATTTTATAAGAGTGTGTATCAGGTTTCGAGTTGAAGACCTTTTTTCAAATGAAAAAAAAAAATAATAATTCAAATTTAGCAACAACTCTTTTTGTTATAATAAATTTTTTATTTTGTATGTATTTAAATTTTTTAAGTATTTTATTTGCTATAATTTTATGTTTCTAACAAAGTTAGTTTCTTTGCTTTTTATATAATTTGCTTGTTTTATATTGTAAGCATAACATTTAAGGCGTTGATTAATTTAATCGCTGGTAGTTTTCCATGGAGTTTTATGAGCTGGTCTTTTATCTTAAGAAGTATTTTATTGTGATAGCTTGCCATTTTAAAAATGATTTATATTTATTTTTAGCACAGCTATCGTTTTATCATTTTGCTTGCCATTTTTTTTAATTATTTACATTTATTTTTGGCATAGCTATCGCTTGCTTTTATTTTTACGTATTCTGTTTTTAATGAAAACATTTTAATTTACAGTTTGTGTAATTTAATGCCTAGCTGTTTACTCAAGTCTGTTGTGAGCTGTTATATAAGTATTTATAGCTGCTTTAAATATGCCGTATTTAAACAAGTGGCTCTTTTAATAACGCTGTATGCCAATTAATAAGCCATATTTATAGGTTAATGTGCACAAACAAGCGAGCAACAAACAAACAAGCATGTGTAATTTGCACAGTTGTTGCTTTATCAGCAGACTTATTCCTAGAAACAAAATGTTAAAGTCAAAACGAACAAAAAAGAAAAGCAACAAATTGTTGCTGCTCACAAATTAAACGTTAACCATAAGCAGCTCTCAGCACAATTATGTCAATCAAAGCAATTTGATGTGACAATTGATACGAGTCTATTGTCCACTTGTAACCACACCCCTCACGCCTCCTTTTACTCCTCAGTTCTTTTTACACTTGATTACTTTTAACCTTTACACTTTTGTAAGCCGCTTATGCGGGGTCCGACAGCATTGAAATTGTTTGCCCGACAATTTCAAGAACGTCTCCAGTTATAGTACGGCAGTCATGACTAATCGTCACAAAATGCACTGGACACACACATACATGGACATACGTATGAGGCATATGAAGATTAATCATAGCAAGCACAACGAGTACCGCATATAAAGATCTAAGATAGCAGACACGGGTTCATAAAAGAATATACACAAGCTCTCGCCTATTGTAAATCAAATGTGACTTTATTAATACCCTATATACTGCATACGTATAGCTGTTAGCTTAAGCTGGGTATACCTTATTTTCTTTATTCTTGTGCGTAACAAGTTATGTAGAAAATGCATAAAGAGTTGCTGCAGCAATCAACAATAAATTCCTGCACATCACAGCAGCTGCTACGTATGTGTGTGTGAGCATTGATTGTGGCGCACACACACATTCACACACACATTCACACATTTGCATAAGTTGTTGAACTTTAGATAAACGCTCGAGTCTTCAAGTGTTGCCGTTGCCGCTCTCAACTATCTCTGCCCCCAAGTCAAAATCTTATTGGTATTGTGGGATTTCTGAAATTGGAGAAAGAGCCGTCTCTATATATCTCTCTGTGTGTGTGTGTGTGTGTTTTTTTTTTGTCAATTTTTAATTTAACCACTTTGCCGCTTTGGCCTGCAGCTCTGTTGATGGCTTAATTCAAGTGCTGGCTGCCCCTGGTGCCATTGGGTGCCAGCTTTGAGGTCTGAGTCGAACAATTTTTGCATAAATTTGCCACACTGGGCGTTTACTACTTTTGCTTGAGCTTCAACTACAGTTGCAGTTGCTACCTGTTGGTGGGCGTGGCAATGCCATAGATTTTGTACATAGCTTTCATACTTTTGTGTATATATATTTTTGTCGCAGCGCGTGTTTTACGTGACATTCAGCCAAAAGTTGGCTTAGTACAAAAATTTACAAAAAAAAAGTATAGAAATTGTTGATTGAACTGCGGTTCAGCGGTTTCTATTAATCAGTAGACGGGTTATTATAAACTTTGTTGTTGTTGTGCTCCTGTTAGTGATTACGCTAAGGTCAAAAAGCGCAAATTGTTGTTAGCATTGAGTTACATGGAAAGTTTTGTTTTAACAAATTGTTGCTAAGTTGTTGTTTTTGATTTAAAAATATTATTCATGCATAGAAACTTTCAAGCTAACTTTCTTATTATGGCTTTGCTAATGCTGTTAGTAACATAACATATAAAAAATCTTTCACTTTAATACTGCTATTAATATTTGATGGCCACGCTAAACTTATAAAAAGTGTTGAGCTTATATAAATTTAGCACATTGTAAACCGTTCTCAATTTAATAAGTAGCTGACTTCCAACACTGTTATCGGTGATTGTTATCGAGTTAAGTAGCAAGCGTGCAAAAGCTCTATGCTATACATGTTCAAAAGCAAGACAACTTCCAGTGCTTGCCTAGATAGAGCATTTAAACTTCGTTCTGCTAACAAACAGCACTGTGGATTTTTTCATGACTAGTCAACGAATTTCGAGGCTGGCTCTGGCGCTGTGTGCACTTGCCAGGGCTGCTGCTGATAAGCCACAGCGAAAGCAACAAGAAATCAACAAAAAACAAAAAGAAAAGTAAACACAACGCGACATTATCATAATTGCTTATGCTTCATTACATATTTGCTCGCTCTGGAGCTTGAAGCTAGTAGCAGCTTGAAGGCGAGCGTTTGCTATAAACTGAGTGTAAGCGTTGGAGATCAACAATTGTGGGTTTTGTTCGCCTGTAGCATAATCGTTGTATAAACAAAGGCGATAAAACAAAAGCCACATAAATAAAGCGCAAATATTTGAAAAAAACCATACTCATGTATGCTACATACATATGCACATTATGATAAAGATCACGAACTGTATGCGCCGCAAAAAAAAAAAACTACAAACGAAACTTGAACCGAAAGGGGCAGTTAGTCAGCATTGGTTTGGCTTAGTCGGTCAGGCTAACGGTATTGCGGCACAGTTGCCGCACGCCCAAAAAGGGCAAGTCTGGCCACAAGCTTGGTGGCAGACACAGCCAGACAAAGGCATCCATCGACAGCAGCCGCACCATGTGTGTATCAGCTTTGAATTTGTTGTTGAATTTGTTATAAAGCCAATGTTGTTGGCCACGTTTGGGCTACGCCCGTGACTTGGCGATTTTATTTTCGCTCCATTTGCGGCCATAAATATTCAGTCAAGTGTCATCTCGTCTCGCGGCATGTGTACTGGAGTTTGAAATGAAATAGATGCTGCTGCTAGGCTGATCAGAGCATAAGGGGGCAGCAGTCAGTGAATAGAAAAAATGAAGCACAAACGACGAGCATATGAGCTGGCTTAAAACGAGTTAAGTCACTTCTGCGGTCGCAACCAAGTGGCTTCCTTGTCTCCAAAGCTGTAGCCAAAGCCAAAACCAAATACAAACCCGGACGCCCGCTTCCAGCTGCCAATTGTGTACGAGTCGCGCAGCTGAGGCTTACGGCCACAAAAAGCATTGGAATTATATTTTATGGTTATGCGCACAGGCAGCAAAAAAAAAAAAGGCAACTTGGCCCAGCCACAGCTTGGGCTTTGAGTTATGGCGTTTGGCAAAAGTGCATGTAATGTAGCATGTCGCCCAAGAGCAATGGGCATGTTAACTGGCCATGTGGGAGGCTCTGTGTTGATGTTCTTACTCCAGAAGATAAGTAGCTCACATGATTGAAATGTCATAACTGGCTGGCAGTCTATTTATTACTGCAAGTTAGTGGCAATCTATCAATTGATTGCAGCTTGATGAGGGTTTTAATAAAATATAGCTATAGCAAAATATTAGTAGAAATAATAAACTAAATGGAAAATATAATAAAATAGGTTATGGGTGACTTTCAAAATATAAAACCAATAACTTTTTATCAGCTCAATATTGTTGTTTACTCTCGATTATCAAATCCACAAATCATTAGCTGCAGTATTTAGCATTCCCACAGTTGATTAAAAGAGAATTTCAAATTCGATTTGCTTATAGAATGCTTTAATTTATTGCTCTGTTGTTTTCACACTTTAAGTTTCACTCCAAGTACTTTGCGCTCTTCTCCAAATTCTTTTTCGAACTGACAACATCTTCACGCTCCTCAGTCTCCACATTTGGTTTATACTTGTGTGCAATCCACATGAATATCAACATATCAATAAACACTAAGACGGCGTAGAAAAAGAATTCATACGACTGCCTTTCGAAGATCTTGAGCTTGGCTATGACCACAACTATGACATTACCAAATCCCATTGTTAGCAACCAACAGGCTTGCAGCACAGCCTTCATGCTGGGCGGTGCCTGTGCATAGGAGAACTCCAAGCCTGTGACAGAAACCAATAGCTCCGCTAATATGATGAAAACATATTGCGGCAGCTGCCAGAGCATGCTCAGCTCATTGGGTGCAGTGACCTCTACCAGCTTGGTATAGTAACTGCCAGGCTGTAGTTCATTGATTAGCAAAGTGTAGACACCGCCTTGTCTCAACTCATAGCCTTTCACGGCGATATCATCTATATATACTAAATAGTTACGCGCAGCCATACGCATAAGTTTGGTCTCATTGGCTGGATGTATAAACTGTTCCTTGCTGCTCTGCCAGCGGATGGAACTTGTCTGCTTCGTATTGGCAATGCTGCGGACTTGCGGATAAGTATCTCGCGGTTTGTTGACAAAGTCGCTGGTCCAAAAACTCGAACTGCTGGTATTGCGTGCATTGAGTATTAAGGACCAGGCGTGCTTGTGGGTGAGCTGCTGCCTTCCAGCCTCAAACAGTGGACAACTGCCGTCTGTAGAACTGAGAGTGTATGTTAGATCATAAACTGACGGCACGTGTAGATTTTTATCTGTATAGACGCTATATGGCAGCAGCTTCACACTGTTGTTGTAGAGATTGCTGGAGAATTCGTAGGTGCAGTTTTCCGTATTGAATATGCGTAGTTGTATATTATTCACGTAGGGCAGCACTGGATAGTTTTGCTAGAAGAATTGCAATTAGGCTTCAAGTCTACAGTCAGCTAAAACTAAACAGCTAAACTTACCTCCATTTGGAGTTCCAGTAGGCCAGAGCAGATAAACGCAACGCCAGCTAAAATCCCACCCAAACTTATTTTCTGCAGTGGTCGACTAAGATGCAGAAACTTCAGCACTGGATTAATAAGAACATCCTTGAGCGCAATTAGCACTAGAATTAATAATGGGTTTACTATATGAAACTGATCGGGTTTGATGCGCCAAACGCCAACGTCGCCATTCATGCGCGCCGCCTGAAATGTCCAGCGTGAGCCTTGCTGATCAAGCAGCGCATAGAAGAGGGGCAAAGGTAAATACAGACAAAGCACTCGTAGTATAATTTTAACATCCGTTATCATTTGCGGCTCATGCTGCTCTGCCGCGTAGTCCAGCCAGTGGGCACGCGACTTTAAATGACGCTGCTGCCATTTGGTTTTCACCGCTGTCCATATGGTGCGACTTACATTGACCACTATATTGCCTGCAGCTGGCTTGATTATGTACAGCCTGCTGCCTAGCAGAAATATAAGGATTGCTATGATCATAAGCACTGCAGGTACGCCAAAGGCCAAGGGATAACAGCTCAGCTCGCCAAAGCAATGCACATCCTCACGTAAAATGGGCGTTACGCTCACCGACAGAAAGGAGCCCGCATTGATGGAAAAGTAGAACAGCGAAAAGAACCCTGTGAGCTGCTTTAGCTGCTGTGGCACTGTAAACTGATCGCCACCAAAGCTGGCCACGCAGGGCTTGATACCGCCAGCGCCAACCGATATGAAAAACAGACCCATTATGGTGAATGTATTGGCTGGCAGTTGCAGTGGTCCTATGGCACCCAGCGTCAGTAAAGTGCAGCCACATATGTAGACCATGCTGAGGTACAAAATGGTTTTGAACTTGCCCAGCCAAGAGTCCGCTATGATGGCGCCAAGGATGCACAGCATAAAGGAAAACATGGCGCTCATGTGAAACAAAATGGTGGCCGCATCGTCGGTGTAGCCCAATCGATGACTGAGGTAAAACACCAGCACAGCTGATTAGATTGGATGCACACTATTGTCAGTCACTGTTTGGCAGTTAGATTTGTATTTACTCACTGCGCATGCCATAGTAATTGAATCGTTCACAGAACTCACAGCTGATAAGGAAGAACACTGATATGGGATAGGGTAACTGCAATTGACAACTGTTTGTTTCTTCTCTATTCGTTGTGACTATATACTACCTTTTCTTGTATTGCTGTGTCATTGTTGTCCTTGACTACTTTGACATCTTCCAAACTTTTGTCCACTGCAAGTTGCTTAGCTTTTTCGTTTGCCCCAACAACTGCTAGATCAGGCACAGGCTGTGGTGTCTTAACCACTGCAATGAATAAGCCTTATTATTAAATATTTTATATTATTTATTTTTTGCTAGCGCACCCAAAAGTGGAACTATCTCCTTTGGCGCTGCCATTGCAAGTGTCGGCCTAATACATTTATCTGTCACAGATTTGAGTGAAGGCGTAAGAAATAAAGAGACTGAAGCATATCTGAATCTCTATGTAAACAAGTAGTGTCTTTAGATAATATACCCAGCCAGCAATAAAATATAATCTTTATTTTAATAAAACTTAACCATGAGCTGAAGATTTATTAGTTGCTCATTGAGCGCTTAGAGCAATAAACTGTTCTCAGTTTCACATTTAGTTCTCATTGACAGGACATTCGCGCAGCAAACGGGAAGTCGAAGGCCACTTGAACACGCTTAGGTCTGCAGAGGAGTGTCTGACTTGGCAGACACTTCCGCAGTTATTCAAAATTAATTGTTGTTACTTTCACACTGAAAATTTCACTCCAAGTACTTTGCGGTCTTCTCCACATTATTCTTCGAGCTGTCAGCATCTTCATGCTTCTCGGTCTGCATATTTGGCTTATACTTGTGAGCAATCCACATGAATATCAACATATCGATAAACATTAAGATGGAAAAGAAGAAGAATTCATACGACTTGCCTGTCGAACATCTTCACCTTAGCTATGATCACAACAACAACATTACCGAATCCGAATGGTTAGCAACCAACAGGCTTGCAGCACAGCCTTCATGCTAGGGGGTGCCTGAGAATAGGAGAACTCCAAGCCTGTGACAGCAATCAAAACCTCTGCTAGGGTGATGAAAACATATTGCGGCAGCTGCCAGAGCATGCTCAGCTCATTGGGTGCAGTGACTTCTACCAGCTTGGTATAGTAACTGCCAGGCTGTAGTTCATTGATTAGCAAAGTGTAGACACCGCCTTGTCTCAACTCATAGCCTTGGACAGCGATATCATCTATGTATACTAAATAGTTACGCGCAGCCATACGCATAAGTTTGGTCTCATTGGCTGCCTGTATAAAGTGTTCCTTGCTGCTTTGCCAGCGGATGGAACTTGTCTGCTTCGTATTGGCAATGCTGCGGACTTGCGGATAAGTATCGCGAGGTTTGTTGACAAAGTCGCTGGTCCAAAAACTCGAACTGCTGGTGTTGCGTGCATTGAGTATTAAGGACCAGGCGTGCTTGTGGGTGAGCTGCTGCCTTCCAGCCTCAAAGACTGGACAACTAGAGTCTGCAGAAATGAGAGTGTATGTTAGATCATAAACTGACGGCACGTGTATATTTTTATCTGTATATACGCTATACGGCAGCAGCTTCACACTGTTGTTGTAGAGATTGCTAGAGAATTCGTAGGTGCAATTTTGAGTATTAAAGATCCGTAGTTGTATATTATTCTCGTAGGGCAGCGTTGGATTGTGTTGCTAGAAGAATTGCAGTTATAATTTAAGTCTTCAGTCAGGTCAGTTTCATATTTACCTCCATTTGGAGTTCCAGTAGGCCAGAGCAGATAAACGCTACGCCAGCTAAAATCCCACCCAGACTTAGTTTCTGTAGCGGGCGGCTGAGATGCAGAAACTTTAGCACTGGATTCATAAGCACATCCTTGAGCGCAATTAGCACTAGAATTAATAATGGGTTTACTATATGAAACTGATCGGGTTTGATGCGCCAGGAGCCAACGTCGCCATCCATGCGCGCCGCCTGGAATGTCCAGCGTGAGCCTTGCTGATCGAATAGGGCCCAGAAGAGGGGCATGGGTAAAAAAAGATAAAGCACACGTAGTAGCACTTTAACATCCGCTATCATTTGCGGCTCATGCTGTTCATCAGCATAGTCCAGCCAGTGGGCACGCGACTTTAAATGACGCTGCTGCCATTTGGTTTTCACCGCTGTCCATATGGTGCGACTTACATTGACCACTATATTACCTGCAGCTGGCTTGATTATGTACAGCCTGCTGCCTAGCAGAAATACAACAAGGGCCATAACCATAAGCACTGCAGGCACGCCAAAGGCCAAGGGATAACAGCTCAACTCTCCAAAGCAATGCACATCCTCACGCAAAATGGGCGTTATGCTCACCGATACGAAGGAGCCCGCATTGATGGCAAAGTAGAAGAGCGAGAAGAACGCTGTAAGTTGTTTTAGCTGTTGCGGCATCTTAAACTGATCGCCGCCAAAGCTGGCCACGCAGGGTTTTATGCCTCCAGCGCCCAGCGAAATACAAAATAGTCCCACTAGGGTAAATGTATTGGCAGGCAGTTGCAGTGGTCCTATGGCACCCAGCGTCAGTAAAGTGCAGCCACATATGTAGACCATGCTGAGGTACAAAATGGTTTTGAACTTGCCTAGCCAAGAGTCCGCTATGATGGCGCCAAGGATGCACAGCATAAAGGAAAACATGGCGCACATGTGAAACAAAATGGTGGCCGCATCGTCCGTGTAGCCCAAGTGACGGCTAAGGTAAAACACTAGCACAGCTGCAGATTGGTAGATTACTTTTTTTTAGGCACTGTAGGCTAGTTAGATTTGTGTTTACTTACTACGCATGCCGAGGTAGTTGAAACGTTCGCAGAACTCACAACTGATAATGAAGAGTACTGATATGGGATAGGGTAACTGTAAACGATATAGACAGCATTTAAATATTAGAGTTGTCACAGAAATCATTGCCGCTTCTGTATAACTTTAATTTCAATCCGGCAATAGTACAATAATTTTGCACAGAGTTCAAAGTTGTGTGGCGGAAATTTCCACGCGGAAATAATTAAAGCGAAATTCTATTTCATCAGAGATTTCTGTTTATATTTATTACCTTTTCTTGTAGCTCTGTGTCATGGTTGTTCTTGAGCACTTTGACATCTTCCAAGTTCTTGTCCAGTACCAACTGCTTACGTTGGTCGTTTGCCTCAACAACAGCTAGAGCAGGCACAGGCTCTTCTGTTTTAACAACTGCAATGTATATGTTTTATTATTAAATATTTGACAATACTTTATATTTCGGTAGCGCACCCAAAAGTGGAACTATCTCCTTTGGCGCTGCCATTGCGAGTGTTGTTCTAATGCATTTATCTTCTACAGACTTGAGCGTAAGGCGGTAGAAAAAAAGAGACTGAAGCATATCTAAAGCTCTATGTAAACGAGACGTGTCTTTAACCACGCAGATAAACTGTTCAGCCAGCAGTAAAATATAATCTTTATTTTAATAAAACTTAAACAAGAGCTGAAGATTTATTAGTTGGCTATTGAGCAGTTGGAGCAATGAACTGTCTCAGTTTCACATTCAGTTCTCATTGACAGGACATTCGCACGTCGAGCAGGAAGTCGAAGGCTTAATCGGCCACTTGAACACGCCTAAGACTGCAGCTGAGTGTGGCTCACTCTCTTCCGCAGTTAATCAAAATCAATTCAAGCTAGTATCAGACATTAAGATATGCAGCTATCTTCATCTATATAACTGTAGTATATGCTGTATGTCTCAATCTCAATCTTTCGCACGTGCTTCGTATAATGTTTACGCTCAATTTGCCTAAATGCAATTTGCATATATTTTAAGTGCTGATTTGCAACCTAAGTCTTGAAACTTTAAAAATTTGCGTTGGGCTTATTTGTTTTTTGCTGCGAGCCAAACGAGGTACGCTTGTTACTTATGTTAAGTGCACTTGGGTCACGTTTTTGATATTTCATTGAATCAAAACAAATTGCCGCTCCGCCTGTCAGACCTTAAATAAATAAATAAATATAAATTTAGAAAATGTCTACCCGTTGGGCAAAATCTACTCGTTAGGCTCAGAGCAGTACCAAGCCCAAGCTCAAGCCCAAACCCAAGCTCATAAAAAATGCCGCAAAGGAAACAAAAATTAGATTAAACATCATAAAAATGTAAGTCCCACTCAATTAAATGCTCAAACAGGTCAGTGCATGGTCTTAACTCTCAATGGTAAACAAATTGCCAATTCTTAGCGGTTTCAACATTTTTCTTTTTGCTTTTTATTTTTATTTCCATTTCTTGTTGCTGTTGTTGGCCGTTCGCTTTTTTTTTCGCTTGCCTCTGGCTCAGCACTTTGGCTAATTGACAATTTCAAGCAAGTTTTGCTCCGCCATAAAAACGAACTTTTCTAATAACCCCAAAACTCAGTCAGTCAGCTCGTCTAAGCTATTAAAAAATTAATTGCCCGCTTCCCTAAGGACAACGTCAGCCTCGGGTACACGCCCCATACATCGTTGCTAATACAGCTTTTAGAGCTGCTAAACGCCCGAGTCATCATCATTGTCGACTCTACGTTTGACCATTTGTTTCCCACCAAAGCTCTACAAAAAAAAGGGCTTGGCTTCGACTTTGCTTCGTCTCCCAAGCTGGCCAAAAAGTAAAACAAGACGCAGTGTGCAAGAAAACAAGGCAATAGAAAAATTGAGTTTAATGTTCAGCAGAAATACTCTGCAAAGTTTAGAAACATAATAAAGAAATAAAGAAAGCATTTAAAAAATATAAAAAATATACAATACCGCATAAGAAACTCAAAAAAGTGTCAGATCTGTATGCTAATTGATTTTATTTTTAAAATATATTTTTATTATGTTAGCAAACAGTATAACAATTTTTATTCAACCAACATTTATTTTTGTTGAAGATTTTTTTCTTTTGTTTGCTAACCTCATTTCTTTTATGCTTGCAGCTAGCCCATTAATATATTTTTTTCTAGAGCATAAAAACGTTTAATTTAGCCACAAGCTGCTAAATTTGTATTGCTTCGTTTTGTTCTTGCCTTTTTTGTTTTTGTCTACCTTTTTGGTCTTTTGAGTGTGCGACTGACCTTTCGTAAGCAGTTCTCTCTAATTGTGACAAGCAACAGGCTAAAGCGAGACAGCTGACAAACTGACGCTCAATTTAGCTCAATTTTGTTTATATATATTGTATATTTTTTTTGTATGTGGGCCCTGAACTGACGCAAGCTGCCAATTATATACATTATTACTTTCCAATTTGATAGCTCTTGACACTATATTAGTAAATAAATGACGTCAGCAATTGCGACGATTAGATTGCTTTTTGGGCATTAACATTTTTCGCGCTTCCTGTTGGCACTTCCGCTGCCCCAAAAGCAAGTGAATCATGACTAGAACTTAAAGACTTTATTTCTATATAGAGCAGTATTAATTGAACTTTAGTTCACACACAATTACGCCTGTCATTTAAAACTGACATGCCTTTTTTTTCTACATTGTTTATTAATCTTTGCATGAAGTTCATTTATGAATGAGCAAAAGCAGAACTGCAAACAGTGCGGCTGAGTGCTTTAATACTTTATGTGTCTGTGTGCAGAAGCCCAAAGCCGTCACAATGCGCAAAATTTTAATGAGTTGGAAATTTAATACCAGCCAGGCCAGGCAGCCAGCCCGCAGTAGCAGCCAATATTGCAATTGCCAAAAGGGAGAAAGGGGCATGAGCTGCTGCTGATTGCTCAATTCGCTGGTTGCAGCTGCGGTAGGTCGTCCCAACAGCAGCGCGCACACAATTCAATTTTCAGCAAACATAAATGCATGTGTATGTTTTTGTGTGTGTCTGTGTGTTCTATAAATTGTTGAATTTACATTTAATTAAGATTTTAATAAAGAGAGTGCAACTAGCTGCGACTACAGTTTGAACTTGACTTTCAAGTAGCGCGCTCAATGTCGACGTCGCTCAACTAATTCAATATTTAAAGCGGCAACGTTTGACTAATTTTTGTATAGCTTTAAGTTTATTATTCTTAAGTCTGGCTGCGATAAAAATAAGTCGCTTCCGTCCGTCGCATTTTGCACACAATGCGCAATTACGCGCGGATAAATTTTAAACTTAAGTTTTGTTTGCATTTAATTCATGCTAACTAAGCTGTTTCTTCTTCTTCTCGTTTTATCTTTTGCAGCTTATAACGACAAGTTGAGACGACATTATCGACGGCAAACTTTCTGCGGAAATGTAAGTTCTATTACTTTTAACCCTGCTCAATTTGCAGACACTTAATTTAATTTGTTGCGCTTAATTTTCGTCAGTTTATGTGACAACTCGCTAAGCATTAATTTATACACGTACGCGTATCACATGAACCGTAAACTTCAACTTCATTTTAACGCTCTTCTGCATTATAATTAGTCCTACGCGACGTCGTTAAAATCTTGGCAATGTCTCACTCTCTCACTCTGCACTTGTGCCCCAATCCAGATTGTTGCTTCCAGTGTGTGTCTCTTCTAATTGTAGTTTAACTTTCTGACATAATTTATGATGCTTTACTGCTGTTCTGGCTCTCAAGTTTGCTTATGTGTTTGTTGTTGCGCTAAATGGGTTTTTGTTTACCTGCTAAGTTTTCTCCTTTGCAGTTTTTTTCTGAAACTGAAATTCTGGGAATTTTCAAATTGCATTCAAATTCGCCAACAGTTGATTTATAGTTTGTTGCTGCATGGCAGATTTGCTACTTAGCGATATTATAAAGTTATTTATGCATCCTTTCCATATAATTAATATCTTGCATAACTCAGACAGGCGGAACGAGAATAAACTTGAACTTGAAAGGCAGATTTAAAGCTACACATTTAAGTCGATATTATTATTTAAACATGTAGTTTATTGAATCCGTCAATTCAATACTTTTAATGGATACTATCGATAGCATCACTGATTGTTTTACAATAAAAATATTTAGTTACATTAAATCAATTTCATAGCATTTAAGATAAAAAGTATTGTACTTTGATAGTGTTATTGTTAATTGATTTGCTAAGTTTAATTATAGCCTTTATAATCTATAAATATAACTTGCTTTACCGCTATGTGTAAGCAACATTAACTAACATCAACGAGTGCATGCGTGTCTCATCACTTTAATTTATAGCCGCCTTATGCAAGCGCTTACAGTGCTCGCCATAATTATTCAAGCAATAACAACTCGCAAACAATAAAAATATATATATGCGCAACTGTAAAAATTTGCCATCATTTGTAAATGAATCTTTAAATCGTCACGTTTAATTGAAAATTGCTGATAGCAAACGTAGGCAGCTAACAATTTTACATACAAACATGAATGTCTGACTGTAACGCTGACTGTTGTGGCTGTTTCTATGGAACTTTGGTGAGTCGTTCACACACACACTTGGTGACCTTCACACAAAAGTCTTTATGGGAACCAAAAAGAATTATAATAAAATTGTCTGTATATTCTAATAATAAACGTTATATACTAAACTTAAATCTTAAAGCTTTATGATGCTTGTTTAGATATCTTTGCTCATGTGTGGCTGACATCAGCCATGCAAAATGCAATGCAGAGTCATAATATTAACGCTTTTTTGCTAAGATTAATTAGAGATTTCATTTTATGATTAATTAAGCTACAAGCTTTTTGGGTGGTCCACACAGTCAAGTGCCCTGCGGCGGTTTTTTACTAAAATTTATGACTGTTCTTTGTGCAAAGCTGGCCAAAGAGCTTTAAACATTTATATTTGCACATGATAATGTTATTCATTTAATGCACACAATTTGTATATGCAAATTATGATACAATGCAAAAAAAGCCATTAATTTATAGATAGCCTAGTATTGTTTACATTTGCCAATTAATAATTGTATCAAAGTGTTTAAGCTTGCTTACTGTTATTTGTGGCACGTAGAGCAAATTTAACAGTGCGCAGCTTAAAGTTATTTTATGTGAAAATAATTTGTTGACGTTAGCTAAAACAGTAACAAACTTTTCAATTGGCAATAAATTGTGTTGGCTTTAAAAACAACACACAAAATAAATTGGCATGCATGTGGCCAACATAATCTACGCATTACAAGCTTGTATATATTTCATTTCCTTAAACAAACACAAACCAAACTACTTTGAATATTTACAAACTTAAGGCTTGGCATGCCTTTCATATACCGCAGCATACAAAACATAAATAAATAAATAAATACATGCTACATTTGCAGCTGCCTACAGACAGGTGCTTTGGTTTAACGTGGCTGAAAAAATGCGTTTAAGCCGCGTGGTTGTTGCATTGCAAAAACGCAGCAAAATAAAGTTGCGTAGCCCACAAGCCAAAAGATATCAAAAATTGGGTTAAGCAACTTGTTCAGTGTTGTGGTCGTTGCTGTTGTTGCAGCAACATTGCTGCATTAGTGTCTGGCTTTTTGTTCAATGAAAATGAAAGCAGGCCTTTGCAAATCAGAATACTGGTCTCAGTTATAGCCATGGCCAAGTGTAGGCCTGCACTTGTGAAAGTGAAAACTCAACTTTCTTACACTTGTCGCACATTACAATGTAATTTGTTTAGTTTGCTTTACATTTATTATCTGTGTCTAGCTAATGTCTGTTCTTTGCTGAGTGCTGCGTCTTTGTGGCAACGTGGGAGTTGCTGCTGCCACAATTTGTGTAAATATTTGCTTTTGGGAAAGTTTCACAGTTTAAAGCAACAAGTGTTGAGCATTTATGCCAATGCTGTTAACAGACTTTTCCTCAATTTTTTATGCTCGTTATCGCTGCTGTTGCTTTTGCTGTTGGCAAAGGATTAGGCAGCTAAACTCATTTGCATGACAAGCTGTCGGAAGCTGTCGATGCGATATACATGCAATATACATGACTTGAGCCAAGATATGTAAAAATCTGCGTGTTGGCTTAAAATTTTTATGTGTTACCTGCTTTCTAGCATGCCAGGCCAACCAGTTTTATTATTACAGATTTATTGGCCGCATAGGTTGTATTTTGTTTTTACTTTTTCACTCTTTTATAATATTTGGTTTTATACAAATTGACTGGGCAATTTCTTGCGGTTTCCCAAGGCGAAAGTCTTTGACTATATTTTGTTATAACTTTTTTTTAAGGCGTTGTCTCGCATTGCGCGCTGCTCTAATTCGGGCAATGTAACTTTAACTCCAATTTTAATTAAAGTGATTGCGCGCACCGGCACGTTTTCGATTTCCAGCTAAAAGGCGTGGCAGTGTGTGCCTATTATTAGCTGAAAATTCGCTGTAGCAATCATAATTTACAGTTGGTGTAAGCGAGCAAAAAAATGCGTTAAGTATACGCCGCATTAACTGAGATTGTTGTCGCCTGCAAATTATTTAATTAAACTAATTGTTATTTTCATTAAAATTATAATTACGCAAGCCGTTACAAAACAGCCAGACAATTAAAAAATCTAATTAATTTTATTTCACTTAAAATAATAATCAACTATTTTTTGCACAATTTTCGCTGCAAATATTTAAAAGTTTTACGCTCAATTACAGCAATTTAAGCGCGCAGGCTTGACGGCCATTTTTATTAAATTTAAATTTCAAATTAAAGTTCAGCAACAGCAGTTGCCATGCTGACAATAAATAAAACTGATGGAAGTTCATTGTTTAAGCGTTGTCAATATGAAAAACACATAAATCTTGGTCTGGTTTGTTGTAGCAACATATTGGAAAAACGCTTTTCCAACCCTAGTAAATGTGTGTCACATATTTGCATAGATTGGCATTTTCGATGGTCCCAAAAAAATAAAATTCGTTCGTAGTAGTAGTACTATTTGTATTTTTGTGCTCTACGCTTTGTCACGTGATTTTTTGTTCCAATTTAGCTTTATGTGCAGCTGACACGTTAGACTCATGTGCGTTTGTCAATCTATCAATAAATTTCAGAATGCGCTGTATTGATAACAAGCAGATACAAATTGTTGCGTAGTCAAGACGTTTGATTAACAACAAACGATCGATAGCGTGAGCAACAAGAGTTTTTAATTAGTTTTGGCCAAGTCGCAAAATATGTTTAAAAGGTTTGCGATATGAAAAAAGAATGTGTTTATTGAAAACTGGTTGAGTATGAACAGGAAACACGCGATATAAAGCTCAAGCCGGTTTTTTGATTTTTATAAATTTACAGGCAGGTGATTTTTTTTAAGAGGAGGAGAACTTGTTCTTTTCCCCAAAACTCTCACCACGAACTTTACCTCTCTCTCTCTCTCTTGCCGGGGCTTGTATTCATATGAAAATTAACGCATGTTCGCTGAAATCGACTGATTTAATTTAAAATTTATAACAAAAGCATTTGAATTCCGCGTCACGCTGACCTTTGCAAGTCATCAAGAAATTGTATGCAATTTGTAAATTACGCACGTTTTGCAAAGACCCTTGAATATAAACAAATGAAATACATAAAGATATAAATCACAGCTTGAACAACACGCTATAATTCCCTTGAACATCAAAAGTCGCGGCTTGGGCAAACAATTGTCAATTGTTCATTGAATTGCATGCTAATTAGGCTTTAAGCTTTTGATTGATGTTTGCTATTGATGGACAGCTGAAAAGGCTTACAACTGTTGCCGTTACATTTAAATTCACACCCACAACGACAGCAAGCAGCAGCAAGTGCGAGTGCGAGTGGTGTTGGTAGTGCGTGTTGTTTGCCAAAAAGCTCAAATAATCATAATAATAACTTTAAAGTTTCTTTTTATGGCAAAGTTAAAATTTGGCTTTCAATATTTGAAGGTCTTGGTAAAAAACAAAAATGTATGCATGGCAACATATTTATGTAGACTTGCGCATTGTTGCTGTCAGCTTGTATTTAATATATATATTTTTTGCCAGCTTTTAACAACACTTTTTGCTGCTATGACAAACAATCTGTGCTTATTGTGGCGACAAAAGAAAGTTTGAAAACACCCCGTAGGCAAGCGAGCTAATAGGGTCTGAGCATTAGAAAGAGACAGCATGAAAGTAAAGTTTGCTTATACGTATGTGTATACGTCGTAGTAGTAGTGCAAGCTAAGCTTGCACTTATACTCGCTTGCAGTGCAATTAAGGATGACACTCACACTGTTTGGGATGACAGTGCATTGTTCTAAGAACAGTGTGCTTACATTATAGAGTAGCTTAAAGTAGAAATATACTGCACACTTAGCCGAGTTAAGTGCTCTATAAATAGACAAAACTACGTTTATTGAATTGTAGGTGTGGTTGCTTTGTCTTGAAGGTGTTTTAATTTTTATTTTGTTGCTTTTTGCTGGCCAAATTGTTTTCAATCTGTCCAAAGGTGTCTTTGGCATTTTTATGACTCTCGCCAGTCCATAAAACATATAATGGACTTTCACTCTTTATTTTATACACACACACGCACACACTCATACGCTATATTTATTTATTTTTTGCTGTTGCTTAGTTTTGCCCAGCGTGCATTGATCTCATAGAGCATTTGGCGTGTCCAGTGGATGCTGCGGCTTTGGCTCAGAAGCAAAAAGAAAGAAAAGAAAACCACATGGAATTTCACTTTTGTTGTGCATTGTTTGTTTGATTTGACTGATTATCAAACGTAGTGTCAATTGATGACTTTGATTAGCATAAAGTTGTTGGCTATGTTCGAATTTAATTGGCTTGTTCATCAATCAATCAATCGCTCAGTCAGTTAGTCAAATAGACATTGCCTGACTGCAGGCAGTTTGAACGTCAATTTTTATGAGTTTTTTGACGCTCTGTTGCAACAATTAGCAACAAATTGGCAACCGGATGGGGAGTGCCACAGCAGCAACAACAATAGACAACAACAACAACAACTCCAACAATGGCGCTGCAGCAAAAAGTTGTCAAGAAAAATTTGAAGTTGCAAATTCTAGACAAGCGCAAAAGTCAACACTTTTTTGGAAGTTCTGCTGCTCTTTTCTTTACTTTTTTATTTTTGGCAAGTTGAAATGGTTGCAGCTTCTTCAACACAGCAACAGCAGCAGCAGTCGCAGTGGCAGCTGCTATGTTAATTTTACATATTGCAACATGCAGCTTGGCTGGCTGCTGCTACTGCTGTTGCTGTTGTTGTTGCCACAAAAACTCATTACATTGAATGCGCAAATGCAGCGCAATTTTCCAGCTGCCCCATTGCCATGCCACGCCACCTCGTCCGCTTGAGCTCAGCATTGTTGCCCGTAAAACTTTTGTTGCCGTAAAACTTTGTTGCTGCTGTTGTTGTTGCTATTGTTGCTGCATTGCATTGTGTTGACAACAAATGGTACTAAATTTTTGGCATTGCATAATAAACTGCGCGATGTTAGCGCTGATGATGCGCGCAACACAAAGTTGGGGCACAAGGGGCAACTGGGGCAGGCAGAGGCCGATTTCGACAGGCGGCAGCTTAAGCGCAGTTGAGCAAGTAAGACAATAACTTTTCCTCCGTGATGACATTATTCACGTGAAAACTTTAGCTCCAGTGAGAAATGGGCTGAGCAGAGAAAGATGGGGAGGGAGCAGCATTGATTTAGCCAAAAAACGTTGCCAGCAACAAAATTCTCTTAGAGCAAAATATCTATAGCATTAATCCTGGTGACGTTGGCAGGCAACAAGCCCAAAGCAAATATGATAAGACGACTGCTGAAGCTCTGCTCAGGCTAATTTATTTCATGTGCCATAACTCAAAAGCCTGACTAAGCAAGGCAGGCAACCCTTCCTTCTAGCGTGTTGCATGTTGCAGCAGCAACCCACAACTGTTGCCACTGGGTGACTGACTGTGGTGTGTGTGGCGCATATGGCAAATGGCAAAGCTTAAGAGACTGCAAATGAAAGTTGCAGCTGCAAGTAAAGACTCCGCATTCCTGCATGGAATATTTCTTTCCGCAAAAACTGTTGTAAAGTACAACTGTTGCGTGTTGTTGTTGCCTATCTGTCATGACATTTGGCCGCTTGCAGCATCTTCGGCTTCAACTTCAGCTTCAGCGTATGCCGCATAATCAGCGGCGGCTTTATAGGGTTTTTGGGTTTTCATGTCACACGACAAGACAGTTGCTATCTTTTCATCTCAAGCATATTTTGCTTTTTACTTTTTCTATTTTCAAATGACGCGCAATTTGGCGTGGGATTTGCCGTGGCGCGCACAAGTGAAACTAATTTGCAGCGGCACAAAGTCAACTCAACTCTTAAATTGTGTCAAATGTTGTTCAATTAACTTGTACGCTGGCAAACCTGATAAGAGAGCGCACCCTCCTCCAAGTTCCCACATAGCCAACAATAGACGCCACATAAAATGCTGAGCCCGAGCTGCCCCCGCAGGCCAGAGGTGTGCCCATGTAGCGCCTCAATTGGGGCTTTGCCGTAAAGTGTAGTCATTGCCAGCTAGGCGGCTAGGCAGGCTGCTGCCTCTAATCAAGCACGTAAATAAAGTTAAAGTTTATACATGTAGCCAAGCACACAAATAACGCTAAAACCCCATCGGCTCGATTGCCGGCGGGGCTATGACATCAAATCAATGGACGGGCATACACACATGGACTTGTTTAAGCTAGGACTGCTGCCGGCTAACAAAAGCGGCCAAATGACAACATCAACTGCGACATATATCCAGCAGCTGTTAGCCCTTGCTACACTGAGCGAAACAAGCACAGGCCAAAGCAATTGCAATACATGCCGCAGCTGCTGTTAATGAATTAATAGCAACATATAAAATATAAAGTACACGCAATGTTGTCACGCTTTTCGCACAGTGTATTTATTTATAAAGAGTTGCCTTGCCGTGTAGCATGTACTTAAAGTATAAATATAGTCAGAGCTTTGCCCCAAGCGGCAAACAACAATAAAAATTGTTGGTCGTATGTAACATTTGATTAGCTTGTGAAAAGGGGCGAAGAGCGAGAGCGATTGCCGCTTAGTCAGCTTCCTTCTGGGCTGCGGCCCCAAATGCGCATACATATAATATATATAGTATGTAGCCAACAATGGGGCTAAAAGTGAGCAGCAGCGCTGGGCCCAGTTGGCAATTAGAGGTTGAAAGTTAACTTGAAGCTGGGAAAATTACTTGCATAACCCACACAGAAGCTAACAGAAGTAGAAGTAAAGTATCTAATGTTTCATATTTAAAAACTATGTAGTGTAGTGTAGTGTAGTTAGTTGCCTAATATATGACAATAGCATATTGTAAACTTGATTACGTATGGAGTGTGCCAAAGCTAAAGCTTCAAGTTTGCGTGCGTAGCGCTTCAAGTGCAGCGAACTGTGCAGTTGTTAACTAAAAGAATAACAAAATACAATTTAAACTGTGTTGTTACTGTTGTTGGTCAGAGGTGAAAACTTTACAACTGGCATAAACTCCGCATGTAAGACACACTCAAAGTTTTGGCTAAGTCCATAAACTGGGTTAAACTTTGCAGCCATAAAGTGCGTTGGAGTTTAAGCAATGTACAGCGAACTAAAAGTAGCGCAAGCAGCGTATTTTGAATACAAAATATGTTTTAATTATTAGCAGCTACTTTACTAAATTGCAACTGACAGCAGCTTTGATCAGAGACGTAGACATAAATTAAGCAGCTTCAATGCCAATGACATGTTTCATGAAAATCAAAGTAGTTAACATCATTAAGGCCAATTTCAATCTGCATATGCTTATGTTTGGCCAAAAGCTGAAAGCCGCTTCCTTTCCCAGCAGCAACACACAATAATGCCGCCATATAAACATCCGCTTATCGTGATAAATCAAAGCCACGAGTGCTGTTAATTTTCCCAGAAAATCTCAATGCAAGACGCGTGCAAAGCGCAGAGCAGTGTGGAGTGGGCTGGGCTGGGCTGGAAGTTGGGAAATGCCTGCCCCGAAACGTGAGCATGTGCGTGCAAGTTGAATTTATGTTTTCACGGCAGAAAAAATTTATCTTAAACAAGCATGGCGGCATTAAAGTCTCTTGTCTGTCTTTATGCATATGTGTCTGTGTGTGTGTGTGTGTGTACATGTTGCTAATTCTAATTAAAAGCAACAACAACTCAATGTAGCGAAAAAAGAAACATAAACATGAAGTACTTGGCCAATGTGGATCACATCAGCTAGAACTACGGCTATTTAGTCTAGTGTCTGCTTGGCTGGAGCTAAAGCTGATTGTGCGGCGCCGCCTTAACCACAAAATTCTGTGTGGGGGCCAAGAAAAGTGTAAGCAGAATTAAATTGTGCACATTTCCGTGTGACGGAAATTGCTTCATGTTTGTCATACGAAGAAGAGGCCCTTTGTAAGCCTAAGCCTAAACAACCACAACAAAACATTAGAGAGCGGAAATTCAGAAAAATTTTGGCAGTTGGCAGGCAAGATGAAAATTGAAATGAATTTGAAATTATTTAGATTTATGTTACACACAAAAGCTGCTGCTGCTGCAACTGTAAATTGTGTTTATTAATTTATGCGCTGATTGTGGGCATTTCAATTGAATTTACACTGAATTATGCTAAATCGAAATTAATGCTTCACAGCTAATTTCGTTTGTGTGTGTGTGCTGCTGCGTAGGTGTGATAATTTTATTAATTAAGGTACATAATTAATAAGCATAATATAATCGCCTGTGCGCACATAATTCAAAGCCAAAACTTTGGCAACAAATTTTACAGTATTTATGATGCAGATAAATCACAATTTGTGTTATGAAAGTTGCATTAGTTTGAAACATAACCTCAACAAATTTAGGTAACTGGGTTACTTTATATTCGCATATATTATTATTTGCTCTCGCTTGGCAAATATGTTAATTGTCTTAGCTTGAATTCTTTATATACAGATGATGTTATGAAAGTTGCATTAGCAAAATGGCGCTCAAAAGTACAGTTGTGCTTGAAACATAACCTCACAAATTTAGGCAAAGGAAGTTTGCTCGAGTTTGTACAACTGTCTAAATTTAATTAATGAACGCGCCTGTTGGCTTGTAATCTAAATTTAATGCACTGTTTAAGCGCCTTTTGCTGAATGTCAGGCACATAAATTAATTAAAAGTCGGAAAGAGATATAAATACAAAATACATAGACAGCAAACAAACGTAAACATAAACAAATTACAGCATGCAGGCAAGCGTTTCATTTCAGCTGACAATAATTAAAGCAACTGTGCAACAAAAGCAACAAACCAAACCAAGAGAGCAGCAGTGACAACAACAAGCGCAACAAGCAGCAGGCAAGCAAACAAATCAACAAGCAGCTGCACGCACCACGCAGCATCAAAAGAAATAGCCGAGTCATCTTTTGGCTGGCAAGGGCTGCTGCCATGTTGCATGCAGCACGTTGCACGTTTGCAGTGGCAATTATGTGTATGCAACGCCGCACACAAATTGAAATGAAAAAAAAATGTACGCAACCCCCCCAAGCAAGTCGTCAAACAAACCAGACAAGCTAACCAACCAAAGCAGCTAGACTCGTTGCATGACATGCACACACATACACACACACATACATAGGCACACATATGCACACACTTATGTTGATAGTTATTCTACAAGAATTGTCGCTTACAATTTGTCATTCTGTTTGCTAGCTTAGCACTTACTCATCAACAACGTAATGATATTAATGTTTAAAAGGCAAAAAGTGTGCAAAGAGCAACAACAAAGCGCAACATACAATGAAAACATAGATATGAATGTGTCATTTGTAATTGTTGTACAAATATAAATATATATGCATGCATGTAAGACGAGAGCGTCATTTATTTATTTTTATTCATCTGTCGTCCCCCCTCGAGGCGCTGAGGTCGTGTGGGTCGTTGCTTGGCTGTCGCTCAAGTACGTGTACAGTTAACTGGAAATGCAAATAACACTTTTTAAAAATAATTGTTTAACAGTGAAAAACAGTTGAAGCTGAACAAGAATTTCATTTAAAATTTAATTAACGCAAATATGCAAGCAAAGCTAAAGTGGAACAAAGCAAAGCTTCTAAGAAATGTAGAATACATTTTTATTAAATTTAATACAATATTGTCAGTAGTTTTTTAATTCAACAACTTCACTTTTGCAACAAACTAAAAATTTTGCTAGTGAATTTTAATCTTATTTAAAAATATTATATGTATGTTTTTATGAATTGAATAGATTTCATTTTGCATGCTTTCTATTCAGTTTCTTTCTTTGCATAAATTTACAACAAATTTGTTACATAATCTGTTAAATCTTTAAGCTCTCAACTTACATCAGCTTCAGTTCCACTGTTAGGCATTTTAAACAAAAGCAACAGCGACAATAAAAGCAACAAATTATCGACAAATAAAAAGCAAAAACAACGCAGACAGCTAACAAAAGTCATATGTCAATTGGTTAATTAAAAGCGACGAGTCGACGTAGCGACGTCGATAACCTTTTATGTCAGTTTTGGGTTGTGATCAATGCCTGCACTTGTTGTTGTTGTTGATTTATAAGAATTTAATTTATTTTTAGTATCTTTCACTTTTGCCGCGCGGCAGCAATGAACTTTAAGCTTAAATTAAAACACATGCTAACTCATAAATAACAACTTGTCTACTTTTTATTTACAGTTGTAACATTTTTTGGCTTAATAGCAAAACAGACGACAACACATAAAAATGGTAAGCAACAAGCTCTAATTGGGGTGAAAAGAAAATAAAAATTATTATGATAATTTACATGATAAATTAGCAAACACTTAAGTCATTGCTACATGTCAAGAGCGCCCAAGTGGGAAATATATTTCTTAATTTATGCTCAGGCGAAATGAAAATTTTCGTAGCAAATGCTAGCGCATATTTTAAGCCAGGCCAAGCCAACGAGCGTGCGGGCCTGGTGTGGAGGAGGTTGGGATTCAGCGTTGACCACTTAATATACACTGAGTTATGTTTTTAAATGTAACCAGGACAATGGCAGCAAGCGCGCGAGTTCGCGATTTGCAAGCAAGTGGGAATATTCACGCCCAGTTAAGAGAGAGAGAACGGCAAGCAATTTATATGCGCTGGCGTTATCCCCAGGAACTGGGTCAGTTGCATGTGAAGTGCTGCTGCAGCAATTGTAACTCAGTTGCATGCCACACACTTTAAATTCGTGGCAGTGAAAAATTCAATTACGCTTTAAGCTCAAACTACAATTGTTGGCGCACATAGCGTATGCGTAATTATTAATTTCTGTTTTTGATAAGCGCGCACAATTTCCGGCTCATTAGAGCTGCTGCTGCTGCTGCTGCTGCTACTGTCTAGACAAGCTGGCAGGACTCGCTTCCTGGTCACCCATGGAGCGTAATTAATTTAATGGCTTGGGCTGAAAGTTGTTAATTTTGCAAAATGCCTTTACAGCCAGATTAGAAGCAATTGTTAGTACTAGCTCTAATTGTGGCATCGTTAGTGTCTTGCTTAGCTACCAAAAACGGAGAGGGAGGACTTGAACTCCAATCAATTGCAACATCTCAAGCGTATTGACAACAAAGCCAAAGCAAATCGAATCAGAGTTAATAATAAGCTGCTTGTGAGCCTTGAGTGCCGTGCTGTGTAGCTGAGCAACCAAAACAGACTCGTAGCATGTCTAATTTAAGCGCACATTACGTATACGCAGCGTGTGCGCTGCTTGTTATGAACTGACAGCATAAAAAACAAGCAATAATTTAGCAAAAATACAATTTTATTTATGGCATAATTTTGGGCGTTCAGGCAGCATGAGCAAATATATATAGAAAACGTATAAAATTAGTTCAGAGAGATTCAACAGCTTGTGACGTTGTTTTGTTTGCTGTCTATTTTATTTGCGCGCTTTTAATTTAACTCGCAGTCCCTCCTTGCTGCTTATATACGGCGCTGGCAGCTGCGACACCTGCACGGACTGCGCGCAACACAATTCCAAATCGTATTGCTGCAGCAGCTTAATCAGCGCCACTTTGATTATCATGCTGGCGAAACTGTGCGCTGCAAATAGTCCAGAGAATTCAGAAATGAGCGCTGTGTGCAGTGTGGCATGCAACTTACCCACGCATTGAGCGCCGCCAATGCCAAAGCCAACAAAGGCCGTGGCCGCCGCCGCTGCCTTTGGCTTGCCATGCAGAAAACGCAATGGCTTATAGCTGAGCGGATCCGCGAAATGCTGCTCATCACGCTGTATGGCCAGCACTGGCACCATCAGCGTCTTGCCCTCGCCTATGGTGAACTTTGAATTTGGCAGCGTGTAGCTCTTTCGGCAAATGCGTTCAATGATGGGCAAAGGCGGATATTTGCGCAGAGTTTCTAGCAGAAATAAAATAAATAGCAGGATAAATAAATGCAGTAAAGTTAAACTTAAGCTCATTGTTTTTGCTTTGATTTTTATGTCTACGCAAATATTGGCAAAGTATAAAATTGATCAAAACAAAAAGTAGTGCAAGGGAAAATAGTGCAATCTTATATATGTGAGGACTCAGAGCAAAGTTAGTTCTCAAACGAAATAGTTAATATATTTTAACTAATAAAACTAGAAGTAGTTTATTCTTTTTGCTACATAAGCAACTTTTTCTATTTAAGAAAATTAAAACAAAAAGAGTTCGCTTTAAAACAAAAAACTTTTGGAATGATTTCCAATGTAACCTTTTTATTTCGTCAAGGAAAATTCCGCATTTAATTTAATATAAGAATCTAGTTTTAGGCTTTCTTTCTGAAAGATCCGATCAGTGTGAAATTAAATCATGGCTAGTTCGTAATTGAAAACTTTGCTGTGAAGCAATACAAATTTACACCGGAAGACAGTTTGGCAATATTAAATTGTCGGACTGTGTATTAAAATTCTCTCACCTTTCAGGCATAAGTGGGTTTCCATTAATTGTTTATTTACAATATTTACTGTGCTAAAGTTTCACTCACCTTTCAAACACATGTCCATGTACTTGAGCTGCTGCAAGTGTGGCAAGCTCAGCTGCAGCTTGTCCGCTTGAAATTCCGCCAACTCAGTCTGCAGTTTCTCCACAATCAAAGGCTGCTGAGCTATTTCATAGAGCGTCAGCGTTATAGTCGAGGCAATGCTATTCAAGGCGGACTTCAACAAATCCTCGGCAACTTGCGCCAAGCGCTTCAGGCACAGCAATTTGTCTTCCTCTGCAAAGGGAAAGCTTGGCTTAATTAAAGACTTAATTGAGTTTGGGGGGCCGCTTACCAATCGCATGTTCCACTTGCCACTTGTCGCTGCTGAGATCGTTGCCGTTGCGTAACTTCACCAGCAGCTGCAGCATGTCCTTGCGTATAATGCCGCGTTCCTCGCGCTGCAAAACATTTTGCTGTATGATGTCCAGCAGTCGATAAGTAAGCGTTGACTTTTTGTGCAGCTTGCGCAAAGTGCTGCAAATATATGCAAAATATATAGCCAAAGTCGGTGCAAGTGGCATTAATGCTTACAAGGACTGCAGGCAGCCATGACTAGTCAAATTGTTGGCATAGCTATTGAGCAAATGATCGCTTTGCTCAAAATTGTTGACATCCAGGCCATAGACTAGATTGCCCATAACATTCGCTGCATAGCTGTTGAACATATAAAAGTTATTATAAATTTTTAGTTTAGTTAACGATACTTACACTCTGAGCAGCTGCTGCAGTTCCAGCTCGACGCTGCCTTGGGTCTCTAGCTGCTGCAAATGCTGCAACATATGCTCGCCCACATGCTGCACATGCTGGAGCATGTGCGTCAAGCGCTGTGTGCTAAACATGGGCGCCAGTTTCTCCAGCAGATTGAAGCGCCTGTAGCCCTTGACATAGTCCCACTTGCCCTCGCTAAAGTGCGCGTTGCCCTGCTGCAAAATGTTGCAGGCCAGCTCAACATTGCGCACCAGCAGCACCGGACGAAAGAAGCAATAGATGCCGAGCAGACGCTCGCGGCCCGTCTGATAAGCCTCGCATATGGCGTCCACGTGTCGGAATTCACGGCGATAGGCCTGGCTGAGAAAACGCCAGCTGAGTGCGACGCGCTCGCTGGGAAAGCCCTTGCGCTTCCAATAGCTGTAGACATGTCGCACATACAGAAAGACCAGCGAGTAGACTAGAATCGGCAGCAGCAGCCACATCTTGCAGCGCAGAGAGTCGTTGATATACTAAAGCCGCACTGACTGACAGACAGCGCAACCAAAAACAACAACGAAAAAAAATGCAGATAATTATGGCAGCAGGTTCGCCTGAAACCGAAAGTTGCGACTGGCAAACCCAAAGAGCGACCAGGCCAAGCCGGCAACAGACTAAACAGACAGACTATGTGCTATCGCCCTTGCCCTTATGCACAGTCTGCTGCTATCTGCGGCTCTCTCAGTTGTCGAGTCTCGCGCGCTCTCTTTCGTTGTCTCATGCTGATAATGAACACAGCCGGCTCTGTGACTCTCGCATCGCATCCTGATAGTAATTCATACTCTAAGCAACAGTTTATATATATTACTTAATATATGATTATCAGCAACTTGTTGTGCTCTGCGCTACTTTTGTTTACATGCGCTGCTCTCTTTCGCTCTTGCTGCAGCATTTGTGCAGCTATTGATAAGCCTTATACATAGCCTATATATATATTTTATATAGCTGAATTTGATTCTATACTTGATTGATTGACTGCGCGCACGTCCGCATCAGACAAAACTGGATTCGGCAGTCCAGTTTATTTTTGAGTTATGCCAAAGTTGGCAAGTTTTTTTTTTTTTTTTTGTTTACAACTCTTTCTGCAAATTATCTTATCTTGCTTTAGAGCTAAGCACAGCTCTCTAGAGTAGCATTGAGTAAACATTCTTAGTACTTGTTATCTGTTTAATCTACAAATGATAATTGCATTTACAGTTATCTTTATCTAACAATAAGTGCATGTTTGAAAATTCACAAGCCAAGCGACTTGACTAGGCTTATCAAAGGATTTATCAATGCACTGAAATGAAACAATGCTGATAATTTTAGCATATGGAAATCGAAGATAACTAACTAATTTAACAAGCACGCAGCTATATATAAACTTGGCTATTAAATTAATAACATACTCAATGGCCTTTGATATATTATTTTAACGCTTTGTTTACATTTATATTTTTATTCTTGACTGTAATCTCTCAAATCAAATCGTTCTGAGTCTCTAGAATTTATAAAGTTACAGTCAATTATACACAAATCTCTTAAAAATTATCTGTTGCTATATGAAACAAATACACAAGTAAAAAGGAGCTTGAATTGATATTGGATTGGTTTGTTTCTAAATCGTTTAATTCCAATAATTTCTTTTAAATTTTTACTTTTCATGCTAAATTTCTTTTTATATTTATTGCCAAACTAAACTTAGCTCAAGTGTTTATGGCAAAATAAACACTTAAGTGAATTTAAAGCATCATTTAACAAAAATGGAAACTTGAAGAGTTTCTTTCCTTTTTTTGTATGGCTGCTGTTCGGGGCCACTGACATTTTGTCGTAATTGTTTGCAAACAATTGCCAAGTCATGACAATTACACGAGTGAATGGACATGCGGCAAGCAAGAAGGATGTAGTATGAACATGCAACATATGCCTAGGCCATGACTTTGTCAATTTCGCAACGCTTTTGATCAGGCAGCTTGCCACAAGCTGTGGCCACAAATGCTGCGCCAGCCCAGCCAGTGCCAAATAAAGATGAGCAAACTTTATTGAATTGTGGCTGAGGCCAAATCACTTTGGCAGACACTCAAAAGCTTTATTTATGCTAACGGTACACACACACACACAGCACTTAGCATGACATCCTGCCCCCAATATGTTGCATGTTGCAACGCATAACTTGGCCACGTAATATTGGCCATGTAACTAAGCGCGCTATATAGGGCTTTATATTTAAATCAACATGGGAATTTGCATTAAGAATTATGTGGAAGTGCAACAATTTGCAATACAAAAGCTTAGCTGGCTTCGTGGCAGTTGCACTAGTTGTAGTTGAATAATTCAGTGCAGTGGAAAATTGCCTCCGGTTGCTGTTGGCGTGTCGACAGCAGCAGCAACAACAACAACAGCTAAAAGTTGTATATTTTTTGCAAACAAAATTAGCATTATTTAAGCTTGACATGCTAAGGGCGTGATTAACAGTTTCCTCTTTTGGCTGCTGACAGTTGAAGGCTAAGGACTTCACTATAAATAGCATTCAAAACTATTTATGCAAATTTACAAGCATCACATTAGCAGCACCCACATAAACATTTAATTAGAGCTCTAAAAGCCAACAATTAAATTGTCAATTAAGGTGCAAGCATTTGCTTGATTTAGTCACAACTCAATTGCAAATCAACAGCAATCAAAACACTAGACAAACCATTAAGTGTGCTATTGATATATTAGCCTAAGGCAAGCGACTTCGAGTTACGTATTTATTGCTGCAGAGATAACAAATTTCAATTAAAGATTATAAAGTCAGCTGAGTGCCATTCAAATTAGCTCAGGCGTTAAATTTGCAAGATAGAAGAAGATAGACAAAAGGTAGCTGCTATAGAAATGAGCAGTGCTTGAGACTCAAGAATTTTATTGCTTATATAATTATATGGATATTAAGCACTTTAACGTATATTGTTTTCAAATTGATTGACTAAGTTTTTTCTAGACATGTCTAACAGTAAAACTATACCCGTTATATATTTGTTTAATGTTAGCTTTAAATTAAATACCAACACCTTAATATTATAATGCAAAGTAATTAAAATCTGCAAAAAAATTTAAAAATATTTGTCAAAATAAAAGAAGCCAGATTTAATTAGATTTTGTTTTTGCATTCTAGTCAACACTGCATAATTTGATGCACAATTTCGCTTGATGGAAACAAAATCAAAGCAAACATAATTTATTGGCTGCTGGCATAAATATTGTCAACAAATAAATATAAAAGTGCTGTCATGCTATACGTAAATACATAACTTAAAAGGCTAACAACACATGCAATAATGACTGACAATTTAACTGCGCACAAAAAATTAAATGCTAATAGCTAAAAATAACAAAAACTGAACAACAACATTTCAAGTTCAGCTTCAAAGCAGCGATAAATGCAAACGAAAATTGAAATTGCAAACAGCTGTCAGCCATATAGTATATGAGCATTATATATTTATTAAACAAATGAAGTGATTCACCCACAACACAAAAAGCACAAGCACGTGTCATTTTCTTATATGCAAAGTTAATTATGCAGCGCACTCACGAAAAATTTTCCCAATGAACTTTGTGTGTGACAAAAATGTTGTTAAATTTTTTACATTATTTTTCGCTCTCTGCCATAAATCAGAGAATGTGCCACACAGGCCAGGCCGCTGTTGTTGCAATGCAATTTGAGCATTCAATGAGCGTATAGAGCTCTTTGCATAGAGTTTGCTTTCTGACAGCGCCAGCAATTTGCAAGCTAACAAAAATATTACTCAGCTACTTGTCAGCCTCGTTTACAGCACACAGTGCACAATAAGAAAAAGAAAAAAAAAAACTAACTAAACAAAACAACCCCGTGCCCCCCACCCCCACCCCCCAGCCAGCTGCAGAGCTATCTACAGTTTAGCGCGATGCTGTTCAACAACTTGCGAACAATGCGACGCTTTGTGTTGTGTTGAGAACTTTGTGAAGTTCATGAACAAAAAACAAAATAAGTAAGATAAGTTAAATACGATAAACAAAAAAAAAAACAAAACAAAACAAATATAATGTACACTATACGATATGAGCTCATAGTTGATGCTCTTAAGCTTATTTTAAAAACTAAAAATATGAGCTTAAAACTTAATTTTGTAGACGTCTGTGCTGTTCTTCAATTTGACATGCCCGCTATACAAACAAAAGGGCAAAAGTATTTACATGCAAATTGCTCATTGCTACAAGTGCATTGTGTGTGAGCAAGACAGCTATATATATAGTGTATATATAGCAAGGGAGCAAGTTTATACAATGGTGCGAAATTTGCATGTTTATGCGAAATAACATTGCTGCTTCGTTTTTTTTCTTTTGCGTACAATGCGGCGTATGGGCAACGTCAACGACAAAAAATGATTTTCTGAGTTTTGGCAACTTGAGCGTTGGTCTTCGCGATTTGTGCTGTCAGCACAGCGAGCATTGCATATTTGATAGAGCAAGAAGCGAGGACTGAGGAGCAGCTGGCAAATGGATATGGATATGTCTAGCTGGAGTTACAAATGCAGCTTTGGCTTCGCATGCAAATTGCTTTATGAGCTGACATATGTGTGTGTGTGTGTGCGGTTTAATAACAAATTCAATTTAAAGTTGAAGCATTTTTTACTACACATGCGTAGGCGTGGGAGGGAGGCGGCGACTGGCTTTTGTGCACTTTTAATTGAATTTTTGCCACACAAACACGCCCACATCTTAAAAATTAAATCAGCGCACGTTGCACTTGAACAAGTTTTTATAATGCTCAAGCCCAAGCAACGATTAACATAAAGGCCGCCACAACGGGAAATTGTTCAACTGACCTTTGTGTAGCATGCCCCACGCCCACATTGCAACGGTATCAAATTGCTACAACAACAACGACAACAGTATGTTGAACAATTTGTTTGATTTCTGTTTGTATTTCTGCTGCTGTCCGTGACATGCACAACATTTCACTGACCTGCCCCATACACAGAAACGAGAAAAAAACAGAATAACAATAGCAATAGCAAAATTTTTATGTTTTCTCTTTAGCATTTTTTCTAGGTTTTTCATTTTCACATTGCCCATTGTCCATTGTTGGCACTTTAAGCTACTGCTACTTGTTTTTACAATTTGTATTTTTATGCGACTGTTGACGCTTCTTGTGCTCAAATGGCAAATAAAGTGAAATATGATATTTTTCAACAGTTGTTATCAATATTTGACTGAGCGTGAAAATAAATCTACAAACAAATTTTCCAGCTCTTTGCGCCCATCAATTTGCACTCACACTCTAGTTAAGTAAGCGCTCTAATTAAAGCCATTACCAGCGCTTAGAACACGCAATAAATAACAATTGTAGCGCTTTGTTATATAAGCTCACACTCAAATGCAGAATGTTACTCATACGCCGCGTGTTCGCGCTCAATTTGCTTTTGACATTGAACTTGTTGTATCGATAGCTTGAAGGCCAGTCAGCCAGCCAGCCAGCCAGCCAGCCAGCCAGCCAGCCCGCCACTGTGCCTGAGTGCAGCATTAAATATTCATTTGGCTAGTGCTAGCCACAACACAATAAAAATGTCAACCTGGTCAGCCAGCTTGCTTGTTTAATTGTTGTGGCAAATGTTCTACACCATGAGCGGCGACACCAAGCATGCAATCGTGCTGATACTGCCAAGCAAGGACTCGGACTCGAACGAGTCCGAACTCGTAATGAAGCAACATAAATCTCAGCACTAAATATATATATAGTAAGTTTGCCAGTTGGTAGGGGCGACGAGCTGAGCGATTAATCTTCTGCTAGCGCAAGGACACGTAAAAATAGACTCTGGGGAGCGGCAAAAAAAGGACATGGCCCGCAAATAGCAAAATAAATGTGCATACAGTGAATACAAGAAATCAACAACCAGCGAACAGCAGCAGCAGCGGCAGCAGCTGCCTGTGTGTGAATAATAGATAACCGCGTTAATGTTGCAACGCCGCAAACTTTACGCACAACTTCGCATCGCAATTTTGTGTGCTTGCCACACTCTCAACGGATGTGACTTAAAGCTCTCCACACTTCCTGTCGTTTATTTATTTTTCGTCTCTCTGTTATTATTTGCGCTGCTTTAAGCTTTTTTCTGCTTCAATTGTTGAGCACTTTCCATTTTGGCGCTTTCAGTTTTGAAATTAGCAATTTAAATAATTCAATTACAGACGTGAGCAGCAATTTGTGGCTTTAATTAAAACGTGTCGGTGTCCAAGCGCCCAGCTCAGCGCTCAGTTCCAGCCCTGCAGCTAAAAGTTGGCGCTTTGCGCTAATTTCAACTGTCACGCAAATTTGTAGCAAATTTTAAATCTATTTTTTTATTCGTTTGTTCATTAACAATGCGAGCATGGAGTGCTTAAAAAAATTGATTGCGCATTTCAATTTGCCAGTGCTGGCGATAAGGGCTTTAAATTTATTATAAAGTGTGAAACAGTTGAATGAATAGTAATGGGAGAAAATTTAAAATAAATTAATAAGCGGCAAATAAATATATTATTTATAATTAATCAATTTTAGCGTTATGCAAATACAAACTAAATGCAAATGTAATTAAAAATAAATTAACATAATAATAATAAATAAATCAATACGAGAGTTATGCCAGACTAATTACGATTGCTCACTGTAAAAGAAATTGAATGTGAATTTGACATAGCATATATAAATTTAAATCTATAATATATAAATAAATTCCAAATGACTAAAGTCAAATAAATTCTTAACGCACGCAGCGCTGCCCTAATGAAAAAGAAGCAGAGCGCACATTAAAGAAAAGAAAAGAGAAGAGAGAGCGAGCGGCGACAACATAACTGTTCACGCATGCAAATGAGCATATGCATACACTTGAGCTGTTGAGAGCAAGCAAATGAGAGCTAAGCTCTCTAAGCTGCTGCGCTCTCACGGCTCATTGCATACGGCGTTGCTCTTTTGCTGTTTGAACAACAAATATTTAAAAATGACTTTACAAATTGATTGGGGGGGAGCATAAAAAAACAGAACAGTGGAAATAAATTCAAATGCAATTACACACATTGAATCAATTTTTCAATTGGTTTTGCAAACGTTTTTACTATTTTTTTTTTCTTTAGCTTTGTGCTAAACTGTTGTTCAGCATATTTGATGGCTTGTTTACAGTTTTTGGAGCGGAAATTGATTGTGTATAATTTCCAGTTGAGCTCGCCCGCCCAGCGACCGCAATGTAAACAAAAGGCAAAAGCAAAAGCTGCGCCAAAACAACTAAAAGCTCATCCAAAGTCGACTAAAGTGCAGCGCGCGCGTGTTGGGAATTTATTTTTGGCTTAGCGCTCAAACTCAAGTTGGGATTTGTGCTGGGTTAGGGGAAAATGCGATTGAAATGCTTTTACACTTTAGCCACAAAATCTAATAAAGCACTATTTGTTCTTGCTACCTTTTTAGATGTCACATCAGCTGCCGCAGACACGTCGCCGGTTGGGCTCCGTTAGCGACTCGGCGCCACCCTCAGAGTCCAGCGAGGGCACCGCCTCCTCAGAGCAGCGGGAAGAGCTTATCCTGCACGCCGACTGGTCGGCCCACTCACAGTCCTCGGCGCAACGCAGCAGCGCACATGGCACCACATCGCTCTACAATGCCTCGGACATAGATGCGGACACCATTAGCACGGACACCAGCAGCAATACCAATTTGTCGGAGTACGAGCGCGGGCAGGTGGAGAGCTTCTTTGGCGGCCTGGGCACCGACATATTCGTGTGCGGCGCCTTGGCCAATTTGTATGAGGGCACTGGCAACGATGGCGACTGGCGTTTGGTCTTCACTGGCATTCCAGTCATGCTGCATGATAAGGGCAATGCGCGCTCGCGTTCCATGCCACGCCTCACCTTGGTGCTGGCGGAGCGTGGCTCTTGCTTCGCTTTGTGGTCAGATCGCGTGGATAATTTGTCCAACTATCGCATAGCGGGCCCTTCGTTTCACACCATGTGTCTGTCCACAAATCATCAGCAGATGATTGGCTTCAGCTTCGATTCAACAGACGCCGCACGCGAACTTTGGCAACATGTGGAGCGCTTGGTCAGCGATCCGGAGAATCTGGCGCTGTCCGTGCCCGGACGCAAGCAGAAGAAGCAGAAGCGCGTCAAGCCAGCGCCGCTGCCGCCCAAGTCACAAATATCGCATCCCTGTCAGTTCCATCATGTGACCAGCGTGGTGAAGGAGGATTGCGAGCGTTACTACAGCATGCAGGCATTTGGACCGCCCAATATGCAACAGCATCGTTGAGTAGGGTCGGGCGCGTGGATTTGGAATACGAGCGCCCTCTGGTGGCAGAACTAAGCAACACCACCAGCAATCACAATCAGCATCGAGCCCTCCAGTCACGCCCCCTCCTAAGCATCAGCCCCCACTTCTATATACACAACATAATATAATATAATATAATATAGTTGTAGCTCTACATTCTTTGTTATAGCTTGTAGCATTATGGCCTAAGTTATGTCAATACTATATATTAATGTATATGTATATGTGTGTGTGGCACAGCTGTGTGTGTGAGCGCACGCATTTATCTGTGATACCATTTAGGCGTCTATATAGCCATATAGACTCGGCATTTGGCAAAGAGAAAAACTAAAAAAGAAATCAAATCAAATTTAATACACAATATTTATAATTAAAAACGTGAGAATGAATACACAACAAGAACAAAAAACGGTAAAGCGCATTCGAACGATTGTCAATAAGCAAACGAGTTTTATAAAGTTTTCTAATATCAGCAAATACACAATTATATATGTATAATAATATATTCATGTGTATACATTTAGTTATATAGCATATTAAATGTTTGTTTGGCATTCGCTGCATTCATAAGCATTAGCACTAAGCTTGTTTTTTCTTAACTAAAATTTTACTAACTGTTTTTTAGATCGTACATAATAAACATGCAAACATATATTATATATACATATAAAAGAATATTACTAATGACTTATATAATTATATATACTATATGCATACATATACTGATTGTATTTAGCTATAAGCCATTGCATTCAAAGCCCATTACTATGTATTTCCTAATCATAACATTGCATTCAACAAATGACAAAAATCAAATAAAGCTGATATAAACAAAATAAAAGTATAGATGGACTTATTAGTAAAAGGTTATGCTGGCACCACGGTGCACACTGAACTGAATTTCTTTTAATAAGCAAAAGTGCAGAGAGTAGATCGATGTGCACTCTCAATTTGGCAAGCAGCCAGCAATTGCAACGCTGCAATCGAAAGAGAGAGAGCGCGCGCGCTGACGTTGACGCCGACTGCGAAAGAGCTGCGCTCACAGCTTGGCGCTCACTACGAATTTTAGTAAGCAGCAACTGCAAGTGTGGAGAGATTAAACAGTTATTTTGAAGGTCACATGCTAAGCGCTTCCCATGCAAGTAAAATTAATACACCAATGGACATGAAAAAAATATTAAGAATATTATCATCAGATATCTGTACATAATAAATTGCGTGTCGTCTGTGGCAGACACAGGCTTGTGGATACAATGGCATTATTTCCCTATTTAATTGTGCCAACAATTACAATTACATCAACAATTACGCTAGGCAAGGGCAAAGTCAAAGGGCCAAGGCAAAGTGAACTGAATGCATGCCCGTATAATTAATCAAGGGTTATGGGAGCTGTTGGAGTTGCCACCACTGCAACTGTTGCTGATTGAAGTGCAAGCAGCAACTGGCATAAAAAGCATTTAAATCATGTGACACACACACACACACACACACAGACACAGTCAAAGTCCAACTGTGTTGCAGTTGAAGTTGCAGTTACAATTGCTACTTGGGAGTTTATATGGATAAGTGCGGCAGACTGCAGTGAACATTTATGCTAATTAAGACACATCATGTGGCAAGCTGGCCCCCCACTAAAAGGCAGAGGCAAGCCACAGAGTGCGGCTGATAGTCCGGGTTTGGGGGTCTATTCAACATTATAAATGTGCTTGCATTTTATGGTCGGTTTTATTGTTTTATGTGTTTCATGTTTCATGTATATTGCCATTATTAATGCTATTATTGTGGACATTTATTATTTTCGCTTTCGGACACACAGAGATTCAGAGATTCAACATTTGCATGTCAGCAGAGTTGAATAATGTTCAGTTCTGTGGTCCACAGACATCAAATTGTCAACAAAGAGTTTCACATTTAAAGCTTAAAGAGTCAACTTTTTGGTAATTGTTGCAATCAACATCAAGTTTAATGGCCTGAATAGTCTTGAGGGCAACACTTGTGGCTTAGAACAAAGCAAGGCTGTTCAGCTTATATTCCCAATTAAAAATGAAATAGGTATTTATGCCCAAACTATTTTCAACTTTAAGCTGGCCCAATGCCCACAGGCAATTATAAATTTTAATTCTGTGAGCTCTCGAAAATACAAATTTCGTCTGTTGCCCAAACGCTTTTAGTCGAATCAACGTGGCAAGTTTTTAATCAGAATTTGTTTGCTGCTATTTTTTTTGGCAGCTGGCAATGTTTTCAACAATTCAATTCGTTTTTTGGCCTGCAGTGCTAATGACCAAGTAATCCAACAATTGCCACTTGCAAAAGGATAAAGCCAAATCCCTCGCTCAGACACCGGACATCAAATATAAATGCTTAAAATGTAAAAATGCATTTTCATTTCAACTTTCAGTTGCATGCCACACACACACACCAACACATATTGGAAACCCAAGTGGATTTGTTGGCTGCATGACTGTGAAAGCCGCAAAACATTTTGATTATTTAAGTTGACTGCTGCAAGCGTCGGTTTAATTTTTGCTGCTGCTGCTAAACAATAAGCGGAAGTTTTTGTGGCTTTTGCGGCCAAGTGGGTAAAACCGAATCTCGACTCAATCTGTAATCAAATATGCTGAAGCTGTCCACACGCTGGGCATTCCAATTGTGTCGCTTGGTTTACGTTTAACAACAAGACATAGAAGAAAACAGCTATTAAATTCGTCTCTGGCATAGCAACAAGCTAAGGCGCCCACTTGTATGCTTTAGTTTTTTGCACAAGTCAATTTTTTTTCTACACGTGTTGTTTTGTATTGTAAACAATTTGATGTGACACCAGCAGACACACAAGCGCCTCAGAGCTGCAAGTGGTGTGGTGTGTGAGCATATTTACATAGCCCAAGACAACAACAAGCTGAGTGATACAATGGAATGGAGAATACCCTTTGTTTTTCAATAAAAGCAACAGTTTGTGCTGCAAAAGGCTTAGAAAAATTGTAAGAAATATTTTAAAAATTAATAAATCAATTGAATTGTGTCTGTATATGCAAAAGATTTATAAAAATTATAAGAAATATTTAAAAAGTGAACCAATTGAATGCTGTCTTTGTATTATCGATATAATCGATATCAGCAAACGATATATAGTATAGCATATTACTGTGCTACATATTTATTAAAGATTTAATTTGTTCAGCAGTATTTCCTATAAAATTTAGTTTTCACCAGCTTATTCCAGCTGCTAACAAGGTAGAGCTACCCCTAAACTCACTTAACTAGAGCATTTTAACAAGAGGAGCAACTGAAAACCTTCTCACACAGGTAAGATCTTTGCATGTGTGTGTGTGTTTGTGTGTGTGAGCTGTGTTTGTCATAGTCACATTACCATTTCTACAGCATTTCCAATTGACGTTGACGTTGGCCTAGTTCTTGAACCACGCCTCAGAACACGTCTGACAGTTTTGGCACGTTTGAAAGTGATTCAATGTCCAACAAGCCAACCTGCCTACCGGACACTGAGCATTGAGGCATGTGGCGCAATGGTCGCGGCTGATTGTGGGGGTGGGTGGGTCAGTTCAGTTCAGTTCAGCCAAGCTGAACAAGGAGCAATGGCAATGCAACGGAATTTTATCACAGACATGTTGAAATATTCAAACTGTCAACGCATACAAGCTAGAATTAGGCGAACTGGAATGAACCGTATACGTGCATATATTCGGGCTAACATGTAAGCTACTACATACATATATATGTAATGGCAATTATAAATATTTGTTAAAAGCTGCAGCCAATATCAAACAAAATGTAATGGCAAATTTAAAGCGAATTCTAATTTAAATGTGCGCTTTAAGAATTTTCTTCCATTTTCTGCATATTTTTTAATTATGGGCCAGTCAGTTTGGTTTCATAATAACTAAAGTCGCACCTGAGTGACTCCAGAGTCTAATGGGCGCATCTCCGCCTGCGCGAGAGTTTAGCAAAAGATCAAAAGTCGCATTTAAAGCAGAACCTGTTGGTTGCTTGGCTTGGCTGTGGCACAGCGTGTTGCAGTTTGTGCCGCATGTGGCAAGATCAGTAACCGCGCGCCAGGCGTACACACACATATGTGTGACTTGTGGCCTGCCAAGATTCCTGATTTTTTTCTTTGCTTTTTATGTTCTTCTGCCTCTTTCGCGTTACTTATTGCTGGTTCTGTAGGTCTGGGGCATGGCACCACCTCTCCCGCTTGCCCTTTGGCTGTCTGCCAGCAGCCAGTCAAGCGGGTCGATCTTCACAATTTGCGTTGCAAGCAGTCAAGTCAAGTTCATTGCACCAAAGCAGCGACTGTCTGCTGCTTCAACTCCTTGCAACTCACGTGTATTTGCCATTTATGCAACGCTTTGTCGCTTAACATGCAAAATTATGCATCTTGATTGGCGGCTCATAATAAAAACCAAAAAAAAAAAAGATACAAAAAATAATATAAAACACTCATTTGCTGCTGCACTTTTGATTAATTGAACATGTGGCAAGCGCCACTGCAGACTTAAACGGGTTGCATGTCGCATTTGATTTATTTGTCAGACGCATCTGAAAATTGCCCCGCAGCCTCAGCATCGCAGGCGACATAATGCCTTGTTTGACACATTTCCTATTTTGCATATTTGTGCACTGACCAGCCACATGACAGGCGAGTCAAAGCGACAGCTACGAAGGCAGTGGCCAATCAAGCCCCTTGGACAGGTGAACAAGCCAATGACATTACAATTTACAACTGACAGACACTTTATATAAAGTAGGGATAACATAAGAGTCAAAAACTTCAGCGCAATCTAGTTAACATTTCTATATATCGACTATTTTATTTACTTTAATGTAATTTTTTCAATATTTTGCATTTTTTTTTTTGTTTCGTTAGCTTGGCGGCTGCTTTTAAATAAATACACCAAAGAAAATACCAAACCAAATGCACACACCGTATTTAGCTCTGACACAAACCAAACAAACAAATGCAGGCAGACAAAAGCTGCTTGAAACATACAATTAACTCCAACGTTTTATTTGTACTTAAACAAGACAAATGTGTAAATATTTTTTAAGTGAATTTAAATTAAATGCTTTATTTAGCTATTAAATTATTAAACAAACAAACAAAAAACGTTTTGAGGTGCAAATAAAATGTTTAAAAGGGCAGTTAGTTTAGCAATATTTGCTCTTAAAATCAAAGTCCTCGTCGCAGCTGCCGCTTGAATTATTAGCCAGCAGCTGATCCTTGCAGCCATGATGAGCACGATGCACATCCGAGTCGAAGCAAGCATCATGCAAACGCTTGTCGCGACTCTTGCTGCGCTGTCTCTGCAGATGACGTGTGCCATGTGAATGGGAATGCGAGTGGGCGTGGCCATGTTCATGCCTGTGATCGTGCTTATGCGGACTAAGCTCACGCGGCGGGCGACAATGCGCAGAGGGCGGCACAGGATCATCATAACGCGGGCACGGATGATCGCCGACGGGCGAGGCAGTCTCATAGCGTTTGGACAGCAGCGTGAATTCCTGATGAGCCGAGCAAAGCGCCTGCAAGCGATGCAGCAAATCCGTTTCGGGTAAGTCACGCAAATGCAAAGTGCGCGCCACGGAGGTGCGAAAGGACTGCAAATGCGACAGACGCTGATTGGCATCCGAAAGCTGAGCGCTAAGGCGACTGACATCCTCACGCAGCGACTGCAAAATAGAATTGATATAGAATTGGATGCGATATGGCTTCAACTTCATCTACTCACATTGATAAGCGCCTCATCGCGACAGCGTCGATTCTGATTGGATTCACAGCTGGACTTTAGACGCTCCTTTAACGCATTCAGCTGCGCCAGCATTCTGGTCTTCTCATCCTCCAGATCGCAGATTTGTGTGGTCAGCTCATCAATTTTGCGCGCACGCTCCAGCGATGTGATCTTATACTCCACCGCCTCCGCCAGCTGTGCCTTGACCTCCGCAATCTGAGCACGCGCATCCGCCAGCTGCGCGCTTAGCTTATCCACCTGCTTGGCCGTCTTCTTGGCACGACACACCGCCTCATCCCGCTCGCCCTGCAGCATGCACTTGCCCCTAGCGCCATCCTCAATGATGGCCAGCTTGCGACGCAGCAGCTCCAAGTGCAGGTCCCGTCGCTGCACTTGCTCGCGCAGCACGCGGACACGTCGCTGCAAATTGTAGACGCTGCTGCTCTCCTTCAGCGTCAAGTCGTGACAGGAGCGCTCTCGTCGCAGCTTACTCGGCCCATGATGGCCATGATGATGACCATGATGCTGCTGCACGTGATCACAGCAGCCCTTCTCCAGCTCATGCTCACAATGAGCAGCCAGCCGCTCGGCGCGTTCCAGCAAGCTGTCTGCCATCAAATTGGTGTCCGCACCCACAGCCGGCGGCGCTGAGCATTCACTCCAGTTGAGCGCATGCGCCAAACGCTGCAGAAACTCAGCCAGACTCAAGTGATCCTTGCGCAGCGTGTGTATCTCGGCATGGCATTTATCCAGACGCTCTGCCATCTCGCACTTTTGCGCTTCATCGGAGCGCAGACGACACTCGGTGGACTGTTGCGTTTCCTTGAGCTTCTCATGCTCACAGCTCAGCTGATCGCGCATCGAGTGCAGTTGCTAAAAAAAACAAAACAAAAAACAGTTGACTTGTAATATAAAATTAAAAACTCATTCAGTGCTGGCTACTTTGCTTTTGGCTGGATTTCAATTATTGATTGCTGCCAATTAAATTTATTTTTGCCATTTACTCACCGCTTGCATTGACTGATTCTCGCCCAGCAGCTCCCTCAGCTTATCCTTGATGAGCGTCTCGCAGGGTTCAGGCACATTGAGCAGATTGCTTAGAGTGCGCAGGAACTGCAGACGATCGCCCTGGCAACGGTCCAAGTTATTTTGCAATCGATGGCAACGCGACTCAAAGCCACGCAGCTCCTCCTTCAACTTCTCGCCATTGATTTCGGACTCAGTGAGGCGATCCCTTTGCAGCTGCAAATCGCGTTCATATTGACGACAACGTCCCTCCAGCTCATGGTTATGATTGCCAGCGCCGTCCAGCTGCGCGCTCAATCGTTGCTTCTCTATGTTGGCCAATGACTTGAGATTGAGCAGTTCGTTCTCGCAGCTGCTCAGCGTGTCACAGGTGGAGGCCACCTTGGCCTTTGCCCGCTGCAGCTCCAGCAGCAGCTCCTCAGCACGCGACACTACACACTCGGGCGTGGCATGATTGCCCTCGCACACCTCCAGGCCAAGTGCCACGCTGAGACGTCGCAACAGCTCATGGAACTGCGCCTTAGACTGTTCCTTGTGCGACTCCTCGCTGGCCAGCTGCCCCTCCAGATGCTGCAGCTTGCACAGCAGCTCCTTATTGCGCTCATCCGAGCTGCGCTTCTCCCGCTGCACCGTCTGTATGGTTCCATCGCAACGCGACTGCACCACCTGCTCCCGCTGCTCCGCCGACTGCAGTCGTCCCTGCAGCGAGGCTATCAAAGCCGACTGGCGTGCGGTCTGTGCCCGCAGATTCTCCACCTCTGAGTCCTTGCTGCATAGCGCGCTGCGTGTCTCTGTCAGCTATAAGCAAATTTAGGTTAATTGCCAGGTTGCCAGTTGTTAGGGCTGCGCCTACCTCGCTGGTTAGACGCTCCTTTTTGTAGGACAGTGCGGCCAGTTCACTGCGCAGCGTGGTTGTCAAATCAAGTCCATGATGATGTTCACTGACTGTGATGCCTGCCGTGCCACAGGATGTATCCAGCTTGAATGCAAATAAAAAAATATGCAAATTTCTGATTTATAATATTTTAAACATATTTTATTTCTCACAGAAAATATAAATAACTCTTGCCCATCCTAATATTAAATATAAATTTGAATATGTATATGAACATAAAAATATTTAATAGAGAATTATTTGCAATTTGTTATTCATTTAAACGATATGAAACAAAAGTAAATGAATTGAAATACTAGTACTAAATAAATTAAAATCGCTGTATCGAGTATAAAGAGTCAAAATAAAGCTTAATTTTTAAAAATTATAATCAAATCAACCATAAAATTTCAAATTTGTTTATACTATAACAATCAGAAATTAAAAGAAAACTTTGTTAAAACGTTATTCATTATTTTACAACTTTATGCAGTTTCCTTGCTTGCCAGGCCTACAATTTACCAAATGGTGATGATGCGGCGATAGTCCACCACTGAGTCCCAAGTGATGATGATGCAGATGATTATCCCCTGGCATACTGGGGCTATATAATTTAGAATTGAGTGAACAAATAATGAACCGCTCGAGGTAGCCGCTGGCAGGCAACTAAATTCAAGGCGTGGAAATGTTGCTCTTGCCACCGTCGTTTGTGGCATTGACAACCAGCCTAACAACTGGCCAGCCAGTTACCTGGCATGTTAGCTAGGAATTTACATCAACATAACATCACACACGCGGTACTATATAAATTTATGCTGAACTAAAGTTTGCTAACAATTGGGAATGGGAACCTTAAACGAAAGGGGACGGACTAGAAGTGAAAACGAAGCCAATGAATGGGGGGACGCAGACTGAACTGCAAACTGCTTTGTTTACTGTTATTTGGGTCATTCACTTGGCGCCAGTGCAAGACAGGATTAGGAGTTGGTTATTGGAGTTGCGTGTGCACAGTGTGCAAGGAGTTGGAGACATGAGCTGCGAAAATTTACGTTGCAAAGCGGAAACGGAAAATGAGGTGGGAAAGTTTTATTTGCGCTTGCAGTTGGCCCTAAAAGAAAAGGTGCCGAAAAGTCAAAAGGGAAGCCAGTTAAATATATAGATAAAGTGCACAGTAGCAAGTAGAACAAAGTAGAGTTGTGAAATTAGCATTGATTGGTTTTAAATAAAATAAATAAAGTGAAGCAGTTACTTTTAATTTTTAGCTTTGTGGCAACGAACTAACAAAATATAATTTTAAACAAACTGCAACATAAGAATTAAAGTTAATAGAACACGCACAGTTACTTTATATTTACTGCTTGTCTGCTGTTTTTTTTTAACCACTGTGCATTTTATGTAAATCGCATAAATCCTCCAATAGTTCCGCCTGGCACAAGCAACGACAACATCAACAACAACCAACAACTTTGAGCCCTAACAACCGCATAAATTTCACACTAAAAAAGAAAACAACAACAACTAACCAAAAAGTTTATGTTGATAAGCGCACAATGCTCAAATTTGCCAAAAACGAAATTCATATTAAAAATGCAAGCTCATAAATCTAAACGTAATGCTTTCATTTATGTAGTTATGATGGCAATTTGGATGGCTGGCTGGCTGGCCCCATTAAAGACAGCTGGAGAACTTACCAATGGAACTGGAACTGGAGGTGACATTGGCAATGTGCTTGAGTTCGAGGACAATTTGCCACATAAGAGCTCAAAGACATGCCAATCCTCTGGCGTATTGCCATTGGTTTCGGGCCTGAGATTCGCAGGCATTGAGTCGCGAATTGAACGCGCGCGTTCCAACGTTAAACGGTGATTGTTTCACATATATTTTCTATTTGCCAACTATAAATAAAAGTTGCTAGCTAGCCAAGCACTTAGTCAGTTGCCAGGCGCATAAAAATAACTATGCATAGAGCCCAACACGTGGGCGTTACTAGGGCAATGCACAAGGCAATTTGAGTGGGCGGTTGGGTGGTAGGGCTGATTGCACCTAATAGCATGATTCGATTTTCTGACTGCAAATTCAATTTTTGAGGAGCAGCATTGGCTCATAATTATGCTGCAATGTTGATGATGATGAAGTTGGAGGGGATGGCTTCATTGCTTCCGCCTAGGCAGGCACGCAAATCGTTTTTACCGTAATTTCATTGTCGCCGTCTGGCGGCATTTCCTTTCGGGCTGCTACCTCTCAACGCCCTAGACCACGTCCACGCCCAAGCCCACGCCCACGACACCAAACGCCTCCGCCCGCCCCATTTTGTGTAACTTTGACAAATAAATATGCATGGTAAATGTTTGGGCAAAGTTTTCATGTGCTGTTTGCTTTAGCCCTGACTTTGATTTTGCCATGGAAGCCAATGAACTCGAACCCTTTAGGCAGCAGCAAATTGTTGATTGTCACTGCAGCTTGTGCACAGTGGCGTAGACTATACGGGGGGTGTAACCCCTAGTATTTGTTTGTTTTATTTGTAATACTCGAAATTTCAGTTTTACTTCTTTTTGCCCTTGCCCTTACCCTTGCCTTTGCCTTTGCCCTTACTCTTGTTGGAAACATTCGAGAGGAAGCGAATTTCTGTCGTTGCTCTGGCCTCTTCCTCTAGGCGAATTTGCTCGTTGACCTCTTCGACGCGACGCTTAAACATATCCACCTGCTCTCTATAGTATTTGAGATCATCTCTAACCTTGACACAATTATTGCGCGTAGTGTTGCAAGTCAGCTCGGCATACTCCAGATCGTTGTCCAGACGCGTCTGCCATTCGATAATGGAGTTTTTATAGCGCTCAATTTGATGCTCATAAACAAAGTCCACATAATGAAACGAACGACTATCGGTGCTCATTTTCTCTGTCAACTCGTCGAGCTCATCCTGAAAGACTCGCTCCTTGGCATCCAGCCACATTTCATGCTGCTCCACATTGCTGCGCATCCAGTTAATGCGATAACGCATTTGTATGGGCATTAGAGCTGTAAAGATTTTCAAATTAAAGTTATGCTAAATAGTTAAATGTCTGCTTGCCTTCTGCCAAGTCGTTGCTATTCAAAAGCTCCGAATGTCTATCGAAAGTTTCAGGTGATTCATGCAGTTTTTGCAATTCTCGATGAGCCTCACGCAAACCATCGAGCTCAGCTACCCAATCTGCAGTACGCTCATAGTCCGAAAGCCTTTACAAAAATTAATTAATCATGCACTGATTATTGAAATAACTAGCACTACTTACTTTAGCTGCGCCAATGCGCCCACACACAAGTCTTCATTGTTGCGAAAATCTTCTCTGATTGCAGATATCAAACGCTTAATTTCTATCAGATCAACGGCAAATTTGGTGCAGTCCAATTCATGCTGGGACTTCTCCATCACCAGCACACCCAAATAGAGTTGACTGAGCTTTTGTCGGCGTAGAAAGTGCTCGACCGACCAATGAAAGAGACGATGCGGTATTTCATCTATTTCATTTGGCCAAACCTGTAGAAATGTGTCCAGCTGTTTGGTCAGACGCACCGACAAAAACTCAACGGCGGCCTTTTGGAACTGCACCAGGCAAGCTCGATGCAGTGACTCCTTTTCCTCCTCAGTCAGCGTTATTTTTGAATATTGCGATATGGTGCTACGCAACCTGCCTGTATTGGCTTCCTGCAGCATTTTCATAATGCCCATAGCCTCACCTGTCATGGAGGCCAAGGGTCTCGCCACAATTGTTTGCTGCAACATTATTTGCTCATGCTCATGCTTGGTTTTGATTTTATAAGGCTTTAGCAGATTCTTCAGAAACTCATCGCGACAGATGGAAGGATCCTTTTGTGTGGGTAGTGGAAATGGTATAACAACAGCATCCTCATCTTCCTCTTCGGACTTATCTTCAGTTTCATCTGTGCTCTCAGGACTGCTGCCAGCAAAGTTGACAATACTCTTTCTCAAATCATCCATTAAATCCTCCATCGCGTTTTATATGTCAATTGTGTAAATATGTGTGCAACTGCTTAAATGTAGTTGTGTGCGAATTGTTTATATATTTTGACAGTGTTTCAAATGATTACATAAAACAATAAACAGTGAGCATAGCTTTGTCAGCATTTAAAAGAATGTTCAATTTGGTTTTTGTTTTGTGTTTGCATCGATACTAGCAATAAATTAAATGTATTTAAAATTTAAAGTTTAATTTGGTAAAATTTCAAAATTACAGTAAAGCGATATAATTGTTTTTTAATTAAAAATTGTTTAATGCATACAAGCTGCACTGCAATAAAGTGTAGTCTAATCTGTTTTTTATATTCGTCATTTTTGGGGCAGGCACAAGATTGCTGTTGACCTCCCGAGTAGGTGGTGGCACGTAGTCATATGGGGCAGCTAAGAGTCAAACATATATTTAATAGCAGTGAAGCAATTAACAAGTCATGGAACTGTACCAAATGCACTGTAGATGGCGTACTTACATCTGTGCGTTGTTCTCATAATGTAAGTAAGCCAAAGATAAGCTATGACGTATACGTAATTTTAAGGCTCTACGCTAATGGCGCAACAATACCAATCCCAATCTCCGATTACCGAAGCCGAAAACAGTAAGCCGCCTGTGCCTGATGCACCCATAGCTGAAAAGCCGAATACCCCGATGCCACCAAAATCGCAACGAGTTTTCTATAGCATTTCAAAACACAGCAACGCATGTTAAGAGTATGGCGCGTATTTATTCAGGCAAAAGAATAAAACCGAGCCCAAAAGAGCTAAGTTATTACCCCACGTAAGCAAAAGAAATTGTTTTTCATATAAATTGTTTTTATTCTGGCTGTTCAGCAAAGATAGGCCGACAGTTTGTGCTCGCCGTTCGACCATCTATAACAAACCCAAGGTAATGGGTTGATTAAAGTATGAGCAGAAGGATTATCAGCTTTGGAAAAAAATGGTATAGCTCAAGAGCAGTCTATCTGGAGCAGAGATGAGCTGTATAAAAATGCAAATGTGTAAAAGTTAGCATTATATATATTATCTTAGTAATACAATGAGTTTAAAATATTAGTATATAAACTAAAAAGTTCACATCATTCATTTTAGCTACGATAAAAGCATTTATATTTAAACATTTGTATGTGTGCAGAGGATTCAGCGCGGTTGTGGCTTAAAGCGGCCATGGCAAGAGCCAAGTTCTTGCCGCCGTTTTGTCTGACATAAAGGGCTTGCAACCCGGTTTTTCATTCATGTGGCAAGTGGCAATCGTTGAGCAGCACGTTGCTGCTAGCCTGCTGCAGTTTCTAATCGAATATAAACCTTCCACCCTAATAATGACCGCAGGCAAACTGCAGGCCCTTTGTTAGCTGAAATATCAAGTGGTAGGTAGCCCTGCGTTCGTTATTATCATAATTATGGCCTTAGTTTGTTGCAAATGTGTCTGTGTGCGTTGCGCGTGTGGCATGCAACGCGCTTGTTGCTCTTTTCGCTGTGCGCCTGCTCGATTTTGTTCCGTTAAAATCTGTGCGCTGCGCTGACAATGCCACAAAATGTTGCACAACAGCAGCGGCAACATAAGGGACCAGCTCACAACATATTTGCTCAAACAAGCGTGTACACATGTGCATATATGTGTGTGTGAGTTCAGTTCTTTTAGGCTACCCTGTAATAAATGCCAACTGCAGAAAAAGTATCTGAAAGATACAAGTAAGCAAACTGCAGTTGCTTTAACATTTGCATGCTTATTTTAAGTTAAGCACTTAAATATGAGTTTAAAAATAAATGTTTTATTAAAATTGCATTTAATATTTGGTAGGGTAGCTCTTATTCGAGCAACTGCTGCTGCTGCTTTTTTTTGGTTTGTTGCTGGGAACGGGAATCGAAATGGGTTGAACGCCAAGTAAGGGGATATGTTTATGTTGTTCTTCTTCGCTTCGTTGTTGTTATGTCGTCTGCCTGCTTCTTACTCTCTCGCGCTCCCCATTTCACTCGCTCCGTCTCTGTTTGGTTGTTCTTGTTGATTCTGTCTGGTGTTTGCTGCTTTTCGCTGAAGTTCCTGTTCGCCTGTTCAAGCCTGTTTGAAATTTCACATGTAATTCCCACGGCCTGAATTTTCCCACACAAAACGGCGGAAGAAGAAGCAGCAGCAGCAGCCTTCAACAAGAAAGCGACAAACGGACTCAGCAGACAGACATCAGAGCCATAAAAAAAAGAATATACATACATACTTATGCACATTGCACATTCACACCGCACATATATATTATATATAGTATCTATATATATATATATGCAGTACTTTTTTCAATGCACTCCAGGGTCGCTGGCCGTGCTCCGTCTCCTTCTCCAAGCATCGTTATTTCGTTAACGTTATTCTCTTTTGCTGCTGCCTGGCACTCGAACGCATTTTTATTAAATTTATGTAGTTTTTAAGGCTTCCAAAACCAAAAACCAGTCGTATCCATAACCAAGAGTCTTCTTACAAGTTCCCTCTTCATAATTAAACATATTTTTAATTAAACTTTTTACAAACGAAACAATTTATTTTTATTTATTTTTTGGCTGACAACTGCATTTTAACTGTGCCTTAAAGGCGGTACCCAGAGACAGTGCAGAATTCTTGATGCACCGGAAATTGCATTTGTGGTCGTTAAGGCAAAATTGAAGCAAATTTCCAGCAGCCTAAGAAGAAAGTTATGTTGCACTACCATCCTGTCCAGTTACGCGCAACAGACTAGCAGCTACACAAAAATATTTAATAAACAATCAAATAGTAGTTGTTTCTATTGCAAAATGTAGTCAACAAATTTCACACAGCCCACTTTGTTTCAAGATCTTCGACCTTGAAACCTTCAAATCAAGTTACCTACGCGCCAACTGAATTAGAATGGAATTTGGCTCAGCTGCAGGTCAGAGAACTCTGCTTGGCCTTGACTGCGCTTCTAATGGTCCATGACTTCTCTCTTTGGTAGCAAACGTGTATGGAGGAGGAGGAGGCCACAACCATAAAACAGGCTGAAAAGAACGTAGTCGAGAGTCGACTACAGTCGATTCCAGTTATTGTTGTCTGCACTGCACTACGGCTACTGCACTCCTGTTTCATCAATATGTTCAAGGATTTTTTTCATGCTCAGCTTGCATGCATGTGTGCGTGTAGTTATGCTGGTGTGCGTGTGTGTGAGTGGCAAGCTCACTTCAAAGGTCATAAGCACAATGCGCTCGCTTTTGAGTGGCACTCACACTTGAGAGGGGGCTGAGCAGAGGGGAATACGTACTAAAAATTTTTGGCAACTTTATGCGCCTGCCAAGCTCTCGTACTAAACTTGCTGTTATCCTGTCGCCTGAACTCACCAGAAGTGACAAAAAATGTGCTTAACGGGGTCAAACGGTTTAACAGACACACACACATGGGGACTTGCAGCCACAAAAGTTCGGGGTCTAACCAAGTTCCACTAATCGCTCAAATCTCTGAGGCGCTCATTGTGCAAGAAAAAGTAAAAATCAAGCTCACGCTCAATGCTACAGCAAATAAAAATATTTTTTTGAATTGGCCGCTATACTCTCCACCCATTAGTACCATTTCCCCAGCAGCGAAACAGCAAAGCTTTGCTAAATCAACTTTGTTGCTCGCCACACACAGATACGTTTTGTATCTTACAAATACTCGCGCACATGTGCATGTGTTTGTATAAAAATCGCGCACGATTCACACTCAGCTAAAGCAAGCAGGCCGAGTGAATGTCACGGCGAGAAATCTCTCAAAGCAGCCAACTGTTTTCCCTGCGAGCCTGCTATTTAGAGTCCATGAATCGAAATTTGTCCGCGATTGTTTGCGCTTCGAAATTAAAAAAAACTAGAGCAATACTGCCAAGCAGCATCATTTAGATTTTAGACCTGAATTGTAACAGGCGAGCAGCGAACTCAGCAAGCTCTTTCGCATTCACACCTTCAAGCAGTTTTGTGTTTGGAGCAACGTTCCAAGAGCAAGCGAGACGGCACGCTGGCACACGCAAAAGTTTGAATGTTGGCGCGTTATTTGAATGCTGCCGTCTGCGCGTGCATGTAATTTAATACTGTTTTAGTTGCTTGATTTAATAAAGGCAATTGATGATTTATTTTGAGAGGTTAGACACCCCACTGCCAGAATGCTTATCTAATTTAAACGTGCACATACTTTCCTGTATTATCAAACCTTGACAATGTTTGAGGGTCGCATGTGCCAAATAAATATTTTTAATCCGGGTGCGGAATCGTAAATCAAATAAATTTACTGTCACAGGTTAGATTTTAGAACTCAAATGAAAACATTTATCTATGACAATAGCTTACAAAATATTGGTGGACATCGCATTTGTTTACATTATTGTTTCTCGCATACTCAGGCATTTCCCCTTCGACTTCCCCGTTCATGTTGTGCTGACTGCATTTGTCTCGCTTGCACTTGCAAATGTTTTCATAACTTGTTTATGATACTGGATGACACGCAACTGCGCTCTCTTTACAATTGAGACGAACATTGCAGTCGAACTCATACAATTGAGACGAGCATCGAACACGCATCGAGCGCCTTTTTTTACCAGCGCTTTTTGAAGCGAACATTCTGCCATCGCAACTCCAACAGTTTTTTCTCAATTCTCATATTCTCTCTTATAAATCGCCAAGTGTTGAGCATGTTCGTACATGTTCGCGGGTGTAATTTTTAAACGTTGTTTTTATTTAGCATTGCTTTATCGTAGTGAACGCGTCGCCGTCGCTCGGAGTCGGAGCCTGAGTTTAATAAGAAATAATAACAAAAGCAGTAATAATTTAAAAATACTTGACCAGTTTAATGCACTCATAAAGTAAATATTGAAAAAAATAACGGCATCAGCAAATGTGCTACTAAAAGAGAAATACAACGAACACAGCATCCTAAGATTGTGACTGTGTGCATGAGAGTTTGTTTGTTTGTTTGTTGTTATTGTGTTTGTAGTTGTTCCTGCGTATTAGGCAAACAGCAAAGCATGAAATGCAAATAATCACAGCAATAACAACAACAATAACGTGTGTGCCTAAAACAACGAAACGAGACAACGAAAATTGCGCGCCAAAAATCCGCAGCAGCAGCTAACACAAAAGGATTGAAAAGCAGAAAATAACACGCAAACACACATACATGCGCACACATAAAAATACCAATACAAGAGCAGAAAGCAGCAAAACAAGCAATAACAACAACAGCAGCTGTGTGAGCTGAGCTGAACAAAATCAAAACAGAAGACAACGCTGACTGCAAAATTCCAGTTTCATCTCCAACTCACTCCACTTAATTTACTCACCATACCCACAAAAAGGACGCTCAAGTCTCATTGACTTGAAATCATTTGGACTACGTGGTGAGTTGTTTTTTCGTTTTTCTTTGCTTCTTTATTTTTCGCAATACGTCCTGTCGACATTTGACGAAAGTGCAAAAGTCAAGGCTTCTGATTGTGTGACCTTTGCAAAAAGCATCTAATGTGCAATGACTTCAAGGCAAGTCCTTGACAAGCCTGCGTCTGCACAGTGGTTAGCAGCCTGTGAAAAAATTGTGAAACCCAAAGACGTTTATCAGCAGCTCACATGCAGCACAAGAAATTGTGGCATAAGCTGCTTAAGGGATTTAAAATACACACAGCTAATTAAACACAAAGGAAACACATTGCTGATTAATGTACTGTGACGAAATATAGAAAAATAATCACGACATTACACGCCTATGAATCAGTTTCTGATTGTATAAGAAAGCTAGTCAGGTAGAAAGAAAGCAGCAGCTAAGATTTCCTGTTTTAAGGGTATTTATTTTCCAAGGCGTATCAAATTCGTAGCGTCAGCATAATGGAGACCATTGTTACATATTTATATCTAAAACTTATTAATAGCTGTAAATGATTGATAATAGATTAAAGTTTCTATATGCTGTCATACTGTAGCTCTCAGCCTTTTGCAATCAATAATGTCTGTAAAGAGAATAATAACCGATAACAAAAGTGAACCCAACTAAAACTAACAACACACACCCAAAAGCCATAAAACCAATAAAAATAATGCTTCAAGTGTGTAATAATCACTTGCGACGATCTAATGACAAGTTTAGGGCACTGTGCCTAAGCTCTGCGGCTTCTTCTTTAACTGTTAACTGCTTTCTGAGTGTGTGTGAGTGTCTGTGTAATCAGCAGTCTAGACAGGCTGGCGTAGATGACTTTGTGTGCAGCTTCTTTTAGTGCAAAAAACATCGCAGCAAACCTCTCGCTCTAAAGGGCAATCCAAACACACTCAGCCAGCCAAACAGCCGCAAACATACTCATGCATAATCCCTTTTTATTACGCTCTCGCGACAGAGCAATCGAAACGAAAATAAAAATAAAAATACTATAAAGCCGAGACAGCGGCCCAAAGAGAGTTCGAGAGTCCTGCTGCTAACCGACGAAACGAAACCCGTTCCCCCAAACATGTTTCGCGTGTGAACTCCACTCAACTCGGTGTGGCGGCTCAATCATGATGAGAAATCGCGCTCGTAAATTACAAAACCATGGTTTTATTTGTCAAAATTTGAAACTTATTTGAACAGGCGCTAAGCAAAGGGCAGCAAGTCGAAAACAACGCGACTCGACTCCACTCCAAATCCACCGGTTTGTCCGGGTTGCCAAGCGAGTTGTTGTTTGTTCTTTTGCTGCGCTCTGTCTGCTCTTTGCTCGTGATTAGCATGCTCCGAGCTCAGTTTGTTTGCTCTACGTGTGTGTGTGTGAGAGCGCGAGAATTGCGCCCTTTGAAAATACACTCGACTCGGAGTCATAAGGCACACACTCAGACTCAGTGTCAATGAATTTCTTTAGGCACACACACAGCCAAGCCCCAAGCATTGATTACTGAGTTTAATTACAAAAACCTTCATTACACTCTTCTTCGTCTATTGTTTTTGTTCATTCTGTGAACAGTTGTCGTAGTCTCGTCATTGCTAAAACGCAATTACTTCAAATGACGCATGTGACGCGGCTTAAGCTCGAACCAAAATTAGCAAATGTATAACAACAACAACAACAAATAATTACTGTAGCAGCTTGTAAATGAATTGGAGCTGTAGTGAATGTTGATTACAAGCTTTAATTTTGAACGACGTTCCCATTCCCTATTATAGTCTACACACACACCCCAAAAGCAACCAAATCGAGTCGTGTGGATTTGCAAAAAAACACACAACGCCAAATAATAATAATAATAGCAAGGCCGCCTCGACCACTCGAAACAATAGAAGAAGCATGAGTTTTGAGAATGAGTGCAAAGAGCTTTACACTCAATTCAATTGCATGAATGAAATCAACGAGTCGAGCTAACGCAGTTGATTACATATCAGCTTTGTTGTTGTTGTTTTTGTTATTGCTACAAATAGACTTTCGGGTGTTGAGCTTTCTATATATGGTCATGTTTTGTATAATTTATAATTTTTTCGCTTTTGATAAGCCCAGCTGTGTGTGTTTGTTTGAATGGCATGAAATATCTTTAAGCAGCCAGCTCACTCGCACTCGCACTCGCTTGCATTTTGCCCAAAAGCGGACGAGTCAAGAGACTGGCAGGCAGCCTGCGATTCCGGCTTATGCAATTTATCACAGCAATAGCAACAAAAACAATAACGGCAATAGCAATGGCAACAAAATGCAATTGAATCGGCGTTTGGTAATGAATGCTGCACAGTGGTCTCCAACTTGAGCTCAAGCCGCACTGTGTAATTCACAAAAAAAGCAACAAAAAAAAAAAAAGTGAAAACTTGTTTTTGCTTTCTGTCCCGTTGTACATAGTTTATTATTGTTGCTATTACTTGTTATTGCGCCTGTTGTTGTTTTATGTTTTGTTGTGTTTCTTTTGTTATGTCTTGCATTTTGACTTTGACTTTTCAACCGTCTTGTCGTCATCGTCATTAGTCACAGTGGTGCCGAGCTGTTAACAATTGCATGCAGTACGCTAAACAAAAGGCTTACAAACAAAAAACATAAATAAATGAATACACACATACATATGCATGTATGTATGCATATGCATGTAATTTTGCTTGTAGCTTGTGTGTTTACATTAATTTCATACAGTAGCTGGCAGATTTGTATCTTCTGTCTTTGCATTTGTTTAGCTGAGCGTTGGAACAATTGCCACTGTGCAATGTCCAAAAGCAACCACCAATGGCGCTTTCGATTTTCTTCGCCTTTTGCAACCCCACACGCAGTAGCAGCAACAACAACAACAAGAAGAGCACAACAATTGGGGAGCCCATGCAATCAAGTAGTTGTTGTTGTGTGCGCTCTCGCTCTCTTGCCCTCGCTCTCTTGCTGTTTGCTTGTGTGTGTGTGCGCGAGAGCTTTAAAATTCTCTTTTCGGATTTTGTATTTCAACTTTTGCACACACACTTGCAGTCGTTGATGATTTCCTGTGAACATTTGGATATTTCAATGTAAAGAAACTTGTTGCATGCTATAAAATTTAATATGAGTACAGCGTGCTTGCGACCCACTGTTGCCACAGCTGTTACTCTACCGCTGGCATGTTAATGAACTTGCAGAGTCATCGACGAAAAGTAATTAATGCATTTTGGTTTAGATAGCCAAACTGCTTTTTCAATTTTGAATTAATTATGATCAGCGCAAAACATTTGGAACGTGCAAATCAAATGAAGTTCACTTTCCAAGACCAACCAAAGTGAAAGGCCAAGTTTACTTTTATTTAAGGTTGTTTTTGTTGTAATTTTATTGCTGCAAGTTATATTTTTTATTTGTCAATTGCTCTGCTAAAATATTTATGTTGTTTACATGCCACACACACGCAGCAGCACATTTGCTGTTGCCGTCTCTTTCGCACGGTGATTAAGTCTTAAGCGCTGCCATTGGCTAATTTTAAATAGTTGCAGTTGCGCCATTTGCTGTAATGCTCATTTACACGCATTATGATTTAAGATATTTCTTTTAAAAACACCGCTGTGTGAAATATTTTAACGCTAACTTGCCAAACCGCTAAAGTTCACTGAATTTGTGCCACAACAAGTGCCAAAAGGGGCGGAAAAAGGGGGAGAGTGCACAAATATGTTAAATGCTTATTACTCAATGGTCAGCACATAAGGAAATTCACTTGTAAATTTAATGTACTTCATAAAAGCTGCAGTAATGAGCAGCGCGGCTATTGCATGTTTATTACCAAGGCTATAAAAATACTAAGGGAAATGCTATGAAGGATCAAATTGCACAATCAGCCGCCTAGCTACTATACTATGATTGATTAACTAGCTCAAGCGTTATATAATTAAGCTAAGCACTTTTTTTTTTATTATTTATTGCGCAATGCTTATTTATAAGCGATTATATACAGAAATCTTTGCTTATCTGTATTTTATTTTTAATTGTGAGCCAACAAAACATAGATAAACAGCTTGGCAGTCAAGAGCTATTGAAATTTGCTTAGCTGCGTGTCGACGGCCACCATATGGTTTTTAAATTGTTTCATAATCATGCAAATTCATTTAAATTCGTTATATTTTTTATAGCGCTCTTGATAAGCTTCGGCGCTCATAACTCAACACAAAAATTCTAGATACGAAAAGCGCTTTATTAGCTCTTTATGTATTTGCTTGGGATTACGAAATGCCGTTGCTTTGACTTAAAAAGCAGCTAAAAGTGCTCACTGTAGCCCTAAGTAGGGTAATGTGTGCTAAGGGTTGCATTAGTCACTGTATTAAGTAAAAAAAAAGTTGTAAGATATACAAAAATTATACATAAAAAATTTAAACTTACTATGAACATACAGTCAGATATCTAAAAAATAATAAAACGATTTAGGAAATGTTATGTTAATCTTGTTGTATTTAGTAGCAAAAATTAGTATTGGCAGCTAATTTTTATTTTTATGCAAATCAGTTCAAAAGTGGTTAAGAAATTGTAATTTTATTAAGTTTTATATTAAAAAATAATAAAACGTTTGAGGAAATGTTATGTTAAGTTTTGCTACATTTTTATTTTAATGCTAAACAGCTCGAAAAGTACCGAACTAATTTAAATAAATAAAATAAAAAGTCAGTCATATAAATAATAAAATAAATGAGGCACTGATATGTTAATTTTGTTATCTTAGTCACTGTATTTAGTAGGAAACATGTAAGTCTAAGCAGCTATTTTTATTTTAATGCAAAGCAGTTTAAAACTGCAAAGAAATTGTAATTTTATTACAGTCGTTTATTTAAAAGATAATAAAACGTTTTAGGAAATGTTAGCAAATGTTAGGGCATTCAAATAGTTTTCAATACTCAAACACACTGTGCGCTGTTTCTTATTAAAACGTGCTCACAGTCGCTATTTGTTTATCGTAAATGTTTATAACTTGCGCTGCCGCTGCCGCTGCCTTCAAGTTGTGCTGTTTTTTATTGTTTATGCCCAGTGGGGGAAATGCCACATGGGGCACCCACACACACAAACACATGTCTAGATTCTATAAACAAATTGCGCATTTTGCTGAAATCAACAACATTATATAATTCCACTCGAGGCAGTTCAATATGTTTCAGGTGTTTTCTCCCAAATTTGTTGCAGGCTTAAGCAATTGCGCAACACACACACACACACACTAATGCACACTTAGGCCAGCTTTAGTGGCAGTTGTCAAGTAGCTAACGCAACAGCTTAAAGCAAAAACTGGACAGAAATTAAGCAGCTAAATTGTTATTAAATGCGCGTACGTACGACAAACGATGTCGAGGCGGAAAATGTTGTTATTCGAGCTCTGGAAATAAATGAATGACTGACTGAATGACTGCATGACGAAGCGCAGAGCTAAAGAGAGAGTGAAAGCCCATATAAGCTACTTTAGGAACCTGACTTATAACTTGTAATCACCATTTCAAGTTATTTTTCCTTTGTCTGTTTTATTTTCAACCATTTTTTTGTGCGCTCTTAAAGTTGTGTATATGGAATGCGACTTCCTGTGGAGCCAGCAGCAGCCGAAGCAGCAGCTGCATCTGCCATTGGGGACCACACAATGCAACTGCAACTGCAGCGGCAACGGCAACTGCTGCTAATTCCTCATTCATGACTCAGCCCCCAGTGTGTGCCCACCCATTTACTCTCACTCCCACTAATGGGCCGAGAAATGAGCGCGGCTAATAAATTCTGACACGCCACTAAAAATTGCTAAAACTAAACATACCTTGCACACATGTGTAGCACTGTCTATGTGTGTGTGTGTGTGAGTTGCGTGTGCTCTGGCCGGCGCGTTTTATGTCGCGGCAGACAAACAACAGCCAATAACACTAGACAAATACAAATAAATACTAAATATGTAGTTAATACACATCAGCAATGACTAACACGCGCCTCTAATGACATTAAACACACAAACAAGGACATCCTTAAAATAATAGAGCAACATTTTTTTCCTAAACAAATGCGTTTTAATTTTTATTAAGGGAGCTCAGTCTTTTATTAAACAGAGATTGAATCGTAAAGAAATTATTTTATAAATTGAAGTCAATAATTTTATAACAACAATTTCGAAGCACAATATTTAAAAATAGACTGATGGCTAGAGGGCAGAGTAGACATGGCAATGAAATATAATAAGGTAAGCACAAACATTTAAATTAGTTAAAACAAATCTATAAATTAAACATGCAATTGTAAGCTGCGAACATATAATATTTATTATATTTCACTTCAAGTCCTAGGCCTGTTCCAAACTAACGTCAAGCGAGAAACAGACCCCTCTAAATCACTAATAGAGTTTTATGCATGAAATAATTATTTTAAGTAATAATGAAATATAATAGTTATATTTGTTTCTTAATTTATTTTAGAGTAATATCAGCATATCAATTATTTTATTACATTTTAATAGTTATATTAAATAAATACCAACAACCATAAGCGCAAACATAGCTTCAATTACTAATAAATTATATAAACTATAAAATAAATTTCCAATTGATTAATATACATTATCATTAATCACTTAATTACACGCTGTTAAGTTTAGTTCGCATTTAGATCTAAATAAAGTCACAGTTAAAGCAACAACTACTCAACGTTCTACTAAATAAATGTTAATTAATAAGTGCTGCATAAAGTAGTTATATAATATAATTGCCTTCAATTTAAGTAAACTAAATTGAACTTGCAGGCTGCGGTCGTTAAAGCTCAACAGCTGCCAACAATGAACTTAAATACAATTTAAGCATTCAATATTTATTTGAACCCATTCAATGGCCAAAATATTTTATTCTTTGTAGAATTGTTTACTTCAGCATTTGCTTGAGCAAACAAAATTTCAATTCAGCTATCATTGCGCTAAAAATGTTTTAAGTAAAATAAATAAGCGGCAAGTGTCTGTTTATTGATCCACTTGCCACATGCTGCGCGTGGCAAATATTTGAGTAAACTGGCCAAAAATGAAAAGCACTCTGGACTCAGTTTACAACCACCGCCCGCAGTCTAGGCTAGAATAAAACTATGCAAAAGGCAAAAACAAAACATGGCGCACAGCTGATTAGGGCTTATAACCCCAAACGAACTAGACACGGGTGGGTGGGGGTGAACATATTGTCAGCGGTGCCAAAGCTTTGTTAAAATTTATATTTAGCGTTTGGCCATAACACACTCGTTGCAAATTTCTGCTATCCTGTTGAAAAATCAGGGAAATCTATTTATTGATGTTTTTCGCCAAGTGCCAAAAGGTGGGCCAACACCCAGTTAGCGCCCCCAGTTAGCAGCTCATGACGTCAGTCGATAACGGTTAAAAGCGCATGAGAGAAAGCTTTGAAAGCTTTTAGCTTGCGCAGACGGACGTCACTGCTCCTGTTTGGCGACGTCTCCTGTTGCGTCCTGTGGGTAGAAACGAGCAACTGTCTGCGGACTGCTGAGCGCCTGTTCTTTTGAGGCGGAGTATTTGAGTTAGAGTTGCGAATGGCGCGCAGCCCGCTCCAAGTGCAGCCCACACGGCCCCATCAACTCCCCAAGAGCAGCTCAAACTCCCCAGCCCCGGACTGGAGAATTATTTGTGGAGTGGAGTAGCACTTGGGCCACCCACTCAGCGGCGCCCAAGAAGTTGAATGTCTTAGACGTTGCAACAAGCAGCCAGCAATCTGCCTGCGTGTGCGTGCGTGCGTATGTGTGCGTGTGTGCGTGTGTTTTGCATGCGTGTGCGCTTGTGTGCGTGCAGCGGCCATTTTCTCCATGGAGCCAATTAGCACCAGGCGAGCAGCAAGCACCTAGACAGACTCTCACCCGACAGCAGCAGCAGCAGCAGCAGCGTGGCAGCTTTTTCGCCAGGCGCAACACACGACGCACGCCACGTCACGCGCTGCTCCTACGCGCGCCACTCGGCGTTGCCCCTGAAAATATTTCGTTGATATATATCTATCTATCAACACAAGCGTCGCCGCAGTAGTGAGTGCGGCATTGTGGCAAGCAGCCAATGGCAAACAGCAGCGCAGCGCAGCTTCCGCCCAAGCCCAAAGCTTTGCCATTGTGTCCACGTGTGCAACAGCAGGAACAAGAAGAAGAAGAAGCAGAACACGAGCGACTAAATGTCTGCAGGTCAAGGCAACACTACGCATCAATTGCAAACTGCAAGGCTGCAAAAGTTGCCTGCACTTGAGCGAAAATTTATTACAAATCGCAAATATTTTAGATAAATCAAAATTATTGATTAATGCTTTGTAAATATCTTTAATCAATTGCTAAACAAATTTGTATATTAAGCAAAGATTTTGATAAATTTATTTAAGCTCAAATTGCATTAATTATGTTAAATTAAATTCTGTGAATTTATGTTAGGCATAATCTTTATTAAGCTACTTAAACTCAAGGCTTGAGCTAAATTAATTTAAGCTTTGTTGTAATTACAATTGTTATGACTAAGCTCAGCAAAAAAAACGTACTATTTATTATTAAATTTAAAGCCAGCTGTTCCTACTTTTTGTTTATTCAATATTCAATTCATTTCATTTACATTTGCTTAAAATTTATAGCACTCACCTTTGAACGTATCACAATATCCATTGCAATTACAAAATAAAGCTATTAAGCTATAAATTAGCTACATTTTTTGGCGTCAACTACAATTTCTTTTAATAATATTTTTCATTTCATATAAAAGTTTTTCTCAGTGTGGAATTCTGCAATCTGTTGTCTGAAAATATGCTAGGCATAATGTTTATTATATTGCTTCAACTTTAGATTATGTCAAAGCGTCTTATAATATAATTTAAGTTCAAATTAAATTGTAGCCTTGTTGCAATTAAAAATATTTTAAGTAATTTAAGTAATATGAATACATTAAAGCTTTTCAGTTCTTATCAGCGTAACAATTTTCTATGAATTATTATCTCAATTAAGAATTTTATCATTAGTTATTGCTTTTTTATTTATATATTCATTGGATAAACTTTTTTGAACTCTCTTTATTCATTTTGAGCTGCAATCGATTCTGTTTACTCCTTACAAAACTTTATCTCAGTGTAAAATGCTGCAATCTGTTCATGAGTTTTCCATAGAATTTAGCAGAGCTGCTCTTAAGCTCCAGCGGGTTGTGTTAATTGTGGGTGGTAAAAGCTTTCAACACCACTTTCACGTGCTTGCAGCCAGGATCAAACAATGCATGCAAATTGCATGTGTGTGTGTGCCTCAATATTTGGGTCAGTTGTATGTGTGGCAAGCAGCATTTTGTATGTTGAGTTGCATAAGCCGTTGGTAGGTTGGTGGCAGGCGAGTCTAGCGACAAAACTAGTGCCACACCAAGCGCCCATTTTAGGCGACGGGCGCCGCGCGTTGCAACAAAATGAGGAAGCCTAAAATAGCTGAATAAAGCAGCTGCATTACGTTGGCATCGCTGCACGCTGCACACTGTTGCAATCGATTTGCTGCGAGCCGAGGCAGCAGCAGCAGCAGCAGAGGCAGAGCTTGCCTCGCAGCCTGCTGCACAGTTGCAAGCCATAAGTTGCACTGATAAGAACAACGAGCAGCAGCAAAGAGCGGGCAAAACGAAAGCGAAAGCGCTAAAGTGGAAAGTGAAAAGTGCCACAGAGTGCAAGTGTAGGCTAATAAGCTGCAAGAACAAACTTGCAACAAGCACAAAAAGCAATTAGAACAACAGCTGATTGATTGACTGACATGTGTGTGTGTGGCGACTAAGCTAATTAGCTTACTCAAACTCAGAGCGCTCAGTTAATGGCGCAGTAATAGTTTGTTTAGCGACTTAACTAGTTTACCAAGCAGTGCAACAAAACAACAAGCAACATGCAACGCCCCGTGCCGCACAACACCGCACACATCTCCGATAGCATCATGAGTCGCATGTCCATCTTTGAAAGTGAGTTCAACAAATTCAAATTCTCTTGAAAGCGTCGCTTTTGTGACAGTGAAATCGTCGATAAATAATCTTCCAAATACCTTTGCAGAACACAATAAAAAAAACGAAACGAAACCAAATTGCTAAACAAATAAAGCTGCGTGCCTCAGATGTTAACAGCAAACATTTTGTTGTTGACTCGGCCTCAACTCGTTTTGGTTTGTGTGTAAAATGCCAAAAGAAATTTCATTTGTTGCTGCCCAATAAGGAAATGATGTGCATTTAATTTTAAAATTACATTTTTGCTTATCAATGACTTGTCGTTGCCTTTTTCGCATATCATCAAAACGAATTGCAAACGTCGTTTTTAAGTAACTAGTCGCGTCACTAGCTTATAACTAAACTTAGGTAGGACTCAAGACAAACCATTTAAATGTCTTGAAAGATAAAACTCACTTTGCTTTAAAGTTTAAATTACGCTTACTGTCTTTAATTTAATAATTTACTTATTCATTGATATTAAACTGCTTATAAATAATTTAATTTATTGCAATTTAATTAAAAAAATGACAGCTATAACTTACTTATGCTATAAAAAAGAACTCACCACTTATGTTTTTAAGTTTGAACTTAACAATAAACTCACAAAACAATCTTTATAATATACAAAATACATAAACTATATTAATTTAAATGCAACACTAGTTTCTTGCTAATGAAATCACTGCTTATATTTTATTATTTGCTTTTTTGTATATTTTATGCGAAAATTGGCTTAATACATTTATTTTATTAACTAAATAAATTTGATTAAAATTATAGATTACGACCATAAACTAACCTACAAACTAAAGATACAATTTACTTGTTTAAATTTTAAAGCGCTAACAATCTTCAATATAAACTTTAAGCTGCTGCAATTTCTAGCTGTTAGTATTAGTTTTTTTTTAATAAATTCTTAGCTTTTGAAAGTGTATTTAGATACGGTCTTAAATCTAATTAAAGCATAAACTTGCTGCTCGATCTAAAGCAAAGTGGAAGCAGCTTTAGATTTGAAAGATTTTTCAAGCAGCGCACTCACTTCTTGATTGTGTGTCGCCTTTTGCTTGAAGTTGGGTTGATATATGACTTGGGGTCTAACGGCTCTTCAGTGTCATGGCTAGTTAAACATGAAACTCGCTTAGTTCTAGTTAACTTTTGTGGCATTGCGGGTCATAAAAATTAAATTTTCCATAGCGCAAACTTGTGTACAATATCAACTTTCATTCCAAACACCAAAAAACTTGCATATGTGTGCATATAATAAATTAAAATACGCACACACACACACAGTTATGAACAAAGACATTTTGATTTATATGCAGTTGGTGGCGAGTCACTTAAGTCGAAGTGGCAGTGGCAGTTGCCCTCTTGGCCACTGCAGTGAAAACAAATTGCATATAATTAGCTTTGATATGGGTTGCGTATAGAGTGTTGTGCCCTTATAGAGGCAACTAGCCTTAATTTCAGACGCCCCAACACATGCTTGCCTCATTAGCTGCCGCAAACGCTTATTGCGCAAGTGAAAACTAGTTGAACAAGCAGCAACGGCAAACGGCGTAATCGCAATTAAAATCGTTAGTCGTTAATCGTTATGAGTGTCTGTCTGACTGGCGAGCCATAAAGAGCTTCATTCATTTGCGAGTTCAGAATGCTGAAACTCCAAACGCAAAAGTTGCGTATGCAAATGTCAAAATCAATTTATTAATATTTGCATACAATTTCCGCTTGGCCCAGACAAACGAACAATAATATTGTGTAAAATCTGTAGCTTAAAGGTTAATAACAATGCCATGTCAGGGCCACTTAACAAAAACTATAACTATTGTTAATTTGTGCGGCCTGAGCGACAAAACTGAAGACTCGCTGATTGATTGATTGATTGATCAGTCAATTGAGTTGAGTTGAGTTGCTGCAATTGAATACAATGCAGACAATGTTCTTACTTAATGCGCAGAGAGACAAGTGCATTCATTTGGTGAATGAACTCTGCATGTTGCAAGCGCTGCACAAAATGTTGCCATGAGCTCTTGACCTTTATTTATAATTGAAATTCCCACAACTTGGCCTGGCCCTACGACTATAAATTCGCTGACTTCACACGCACTAAATATAATTTATTGTTGGCAAATCACAGCTTGGCTTACATTTTGCCACAACAGTTGGCAACACATATTTGTAACCATTTTACAACTATTGCCATTATTTCTGCTTTTATCAACAGCTGCTAATCTAGTTTAGTTTAGGTTCTGGTTCTGCGCCCAGAATCTGGGTTATTATGTTGGGTGTCAATGGCAAAGAATTTGAACAAGCCAACGACTGGGCTTAGAGCTCTTGACGTGCTTTGTGTGTAGAACGCGCCATGTGCACTAACTTGTTTTTTTGCTTGCAGCTATGCTCAAGAGTGAGATAGAGAGGGGGAGGGGGAGAGCTACGTCACTTTTGTCAAGTCGGCTTCATTTTTATATTTTACGTTAGCTTTTTTCTTTTTTTTGTTGTTTTCGTGTGTAACAACAAATTGACAATGACATGAATGCAAAGAAAAATATTTAACCTTAATAAACGACGAGACACAGAGCCAAGAGTCTATGGCAAGACATTTTGCCGGCTCTATTGTGTATAGCTGTATTTTGTTCTTGAGCAGTTTTTTATGCTCGTTTTTTATCAGCTCTTTTGTTGTTTGATTTACAACAGAACGCAGAGCAAAAAACGTTGCCGCTTGTCCATAGGCCAAGTACCAATTAAACTTGACTACTTAGTAAATGGTACAACAAGACATTAAGCGCTTTTCTTCTTCTTCTACTTTGCAGATACTAACGATACCAGAGACGGCAACATGATGTCCATGTCAAGTTCACCGCCCGCTGCGGCAGCTGGAGCAGTCCAAACCGATGCCGAGGGACTGATATTGCCAAAGAAACTGATAAATCCCTGCATTGAGAGCATCGATCGCAAGGAGCTGCATCGAGAGCTCAAGTTCAATGCGCGCATGTAAGTGAACCTTAATATACATTTATTTTATAAAATGCTAATCCATATGCTTTGCATTTTTAGTGGCAAGAGTGTGCTCAATCAAAAGTCGGAGCTGGAACGCGCCTATGAGAAGCAGAAGGAGCGACATGCGGCCGCCGAGCAGCAGCAGCATTCGCCTGAAACGGATTTGGGTGAACTGGGACGTGTGATAATGGAGCGAGCGCAGAAGCATGAGGCAGCAGCACAGAAGCAGGATGCGGATGATGCCGATGAGCGTCAATATGTTAATCCCGAATATCTGAATGTGCGCGCCAAGCTGCGCACAGCGCATGCGCCAAATTAATTTAATCTATCGAGCATTGAACATTGTAATTTACTCAATGCTAAACTTAGTTGTGACCTAACCAAATTTTCTGTATAATTAACTATGTTTTATAACCGCGCGTCAGCATACACTTTGATCTATCTTATGTTGTATATTAGTTCTTAGTACTAAGCGCAACTTTTGTATGTACTGCTAGTTTTGTTTGTTGAATGCGACGACGACGACGACGATTATTATTATTATATGACATTGAATTAATGCATTAATTTCTGTTTTGTATGTACAAAAATGTATAAAGTTTTAGTTGATTTAGAAAGCATTTCTTCCGAAAAACAAAAATACCACACGAATTGGCTGATTGAGTGTCTATATGCATATATATATGTTTAGGTTTAGTGCGCGATATCGCTGTGTGAGCAAAAGTTGAAGTTGAAGCTATAATCTTTAAGCTGAAGTATGAGAAGAGGTATTATATATATATATATATATATAGATGCAACTATTTTATGTCAAGCGATTGCGATAAATATTAATTAACAAATCATAAATACTATATACAATATATATCTATATACACATTTAGTTTCTGGTATTAATAAATTTTATTGTAGCTAACTGTTAAGAAAAATAACCTAAGCATTTTCTATTCTTACTATAAGCAAACTATTTTTTCTTCTTATTTTTCTTATCCGGCTTGGGAGGCGGCTTCACGGAGGACTGTATGAAAGTATGATATGTTTATAACTATGGCAATAGCTTGAATGTTTAATTACCTGACGCATCGATATTCTATTTGCCTCCTCTATTTTAGCAAAGATGGCCTTAACTTCTTCCACTCTTATGCGAAACATGACAACTTTCTCCTGTCTAACTTTCAGATCTTCCCTAGCCTTGGCCACCCTATTGCGTGTCATTTGCAATTCGTTCTCCACTACCTCCAAGTCTGCTTCGTATTTCTGTTCCATAGCGCTTATGCGTTTTTTTAAAATACCAATCTCCTGGTCATAAGCCATTATGGCAATCTCAAACATATAGTTGCCCTCTTTAATCAGATGCCAATACTCTTGCAATTCATCGGTTACCACCTGTAGAGGAAAAACATTTCAATTGCTGTTTAGAGAGCGCAGCTTAACGTACTCTAAGTTTAGCTTCATCCTTCGCTATGGACTGCTGCATGAGTGATTCGGCCCAGTTGATGCGATAGCGCGCCTCAATGGGATGAATAACTACAGAAGAGAATATTATACGGATGGCATTAGTGCTACGCATTTGAATTTACAATCGAATTTGTTGACTTTAGCTTCCAGCGCCCTGAATTTTTGACGTGCCGGATCAGCCGAGCGTGGATGCTGATGATATTGCCAAGCTAGCTGCATATGCTGTTGCTCCGATTGCGCTTCCGTTGATATCAATATATCATTTATGTTTAGCTCTGCATCTCTGTAAACTTAAGTTAGTAATTTGCCTACTTAGCATAAGCTCAGGCTACCTTATAATCAACATAGAGTGACTGCATATATCCCGCTTCAATTTCACATCCTTATAAACTGCATCGAGCAGTCGCAATATCTCCTTCATGTCCATGTGAAACTTGTAGCACTCGATTTGATTCTTACTCAAGTCCTTCTCGAGTGCGTCCAAGTAAACAGTGTTGGGCTGCTTAAAGCGCTCGTAGTAATGATTAATAGCCCAGCTGAATATGTGCATCGATCGATCCAGCGCAGTCTTCATTCTGAATCTTGCGCCCACAATGTGCAGCCGATCCTTGAGCTTCTGTATATGATAGAGCACACCTAGAAAAACTTATGGCCTCTGCCATATTCTTATAGCGCTGTCTCAACAGCTGATTGAAGATCCGGTGCAAAGGGTCGCTCTTCTGTTGCAGGCTTTAGAAATGCCGGTCTTCTCATAATGCTGCCGCGTTCCCTAAACTGTATCAGCAGCATCTCCTCAGCTTCGCTATATTGTGTAGAGTCCTTAGTATAATAAGCTATTCCAGCCTTGACGTCATCCTCTACATCCTCTTTAACTTCTGTCTCATAGGGTTTTAGTAATTCTCTCAGAAATGCATCACGACATAGACTGGCATCTGTTTGCGGGGGGAGTGGAAAAGGTATTTGTGGACCCTCATCTGGCTTTTTGCTCATGGGTGCTAACCCCTTAGACATTTTGAATTGTTATTGTTCTACAGTTTTTGATTGTGTACTTGATGTGTTGAAGTTTGTTTTGGCTTTGCTACTAGATACTGAGATAGCTCTCTACGATAGAGCTTAAAGATCTAACAGATTTAGACGCTTGCAATCATAATTAAAATTGGCTGTTTATTTATTGATATTTATGTTTGATTTTTGGCAAATAATTTGGTTACTTATTTTGCGCTAATAGCTTGCATTAATATATAATACAAATATTTTGTTTACAAGCATTCATTTCATTTCATTTCATTTCATTTCATTGATTAAAACAATACGAGCCATATTATACTTTTTCATTTCAAATCATAAGTAATAAACATTAAGTTTTTAATGCAAATTCTTTTTATTTGCTGCATGCAATTGATTGGTCAATGATGGTTAACTATCTAGTTGAGAAAGCCAAGGTAGGTTAATAACTAGTATTAAACAGCTGATTAATAGCGCCGCTCTGCAGTCATATCCACTAACAATTGTTATGGTCGAGCCGAGACAGCTGCAGCTCCCGGCGGCGGCTGCGTCCTCAGCCACAAGCGAAACTCTTGCTTGGGATTCGTTTGTGCTGCCACAGAATGTGTACGCTAGAGATGTATTGCGTTTGATCAGTGGCTTGGCCAATGTGGTGCAGTTACTGACGCGTATTAATGACATTGCTACGCATGAGCTGCTGCAGCATCCGGAACGCGTGCAGGGCTTTCAGATGATGCGTAGACTGCTCGCCTATACGGATGAGACCCATACGCAATTAGTGCAGGTAAGCTCAACACTTTTTGAGTAATAGTATTAACTATTAGAGTTTATATTTTTTATAGCGCACACTGGACTCACCGTTGAGGGAGTCAAGACCAGTAAGACTCCAGCTGGGGAATACGTTTTACACCAGGAGCAGTTTGAGTGGATTTTTAGAAATTGAAACAGCAAATGATGCAGCAAGCGATGGAAATGATAACTAGTTGCATTTTTGCATGTAAATAATTTTAAATTGTTTGTGAAGAAGTTACATCAGACTAATAAGTATTTAACCAAAGTAACGGCATACCAAACGTGCTCCCATTCGCAAGCTTACAGCTGCGACAGAGAGAGAGAGGGAGAGAGAGAGAATTACAGCCCGTGCCTGCTGTCAGTTAATGTTAACGTCATAACAACTGTAAATTAAGCAAAAACAAAATACACTCCCACGCTGTTAACATTGGCTGCGCGCTCTCTCACGCGCACACACAAACAGACTCTCGCTCTCCCACTCTCTGGCTCTCACTCTAGCGCGCTACTGCTGCGATTGCTGCTTGGCTGTGACGTAGGCGCCTCTTTTGTTGGCACCGTTGGCGCTCACACACACACACACACACATATGCATCTCGCAACAAACTGAGCAACTCGTGCTGTTGTTGGAGCTGCCATTGCTACTTGCTACTTTTTCATGTGCGCCTGTTCTCATGTATCGTGTAGAGGGACCTGCCTCAATGCTGCGCGTTCAATTTTTTTGGAGCCTACTGCAGAAAAAAAAACTGCTTGCTACCATTGGAGCTTGATTTTTATTTGTTTACTTTTTACTGCTTGTGTCTGCGTGTCTGTGTGTCTTTGGAGTTGGAGGGGCGACTTTGTAGGCGCCGCTTCGGCTTTTGGCGCACGCGCAGAGCAAAGAACAAGTAGCGATGCTTTTGCAGCTTTGTAGCTTGCAGCTTGGCCGGGTCACAGTCACAGTTTGTGAGTTGAAATGTTGCTGTAGTTGGTTATGAAGCAAACAGAATGCGGCTGCTGGATGCTGCTGCTGCTGCTCATGAGTCTAGAGTGTAGAGTGTAGAGGTCGCGCGGCCTACATTAACCGTTACCGCTAGCACCCACAGGCGACAATAGCAACGAAATCAATACAACTGCCACCGGGCCAGCTATCAGCGAGAGAGGCGCGGCCGCACATTCATTGGCAGTGGCGAGCAGCAAACTGGGTTACAATTAAACGTTAGCTTATGACAACGCCAGCGCTTCTTCTGTTTGTGCTTCGCGTTCGTTGTTTGCTGGGCACTTGTTCGCCAAACCGCAGCTGGCGCTGGTGTAACGGTTGACGACAACGACAACGACGACAACATCCGACGGTCGCATCTGATAGACAGCTGTCTCCCGGTTACGTCAGTCAAAATGACGCATCGTGTTTTGGTAACAGGAAAGCATAAAACTTAGCGCCACAACAGCAAAGAACGGGGGCGCGACCGCTGGAGAGAGAGCGAGAACGCACGCGAGGCCAACTCACATACACACAAAAGAAAATCCCCCACGAAACAAAAGAACCAAATCGCAAGCAGCGACAAGAGTCTCGCACAGACAGAGAGACAGACAGAGGAACGAACAGCCAGACAGACGCGAAACATTTGGCGCCCACGAAGTGCCGTCGCCACCCTCGCAACTTTATGGCGAACTGCAGCAGCAGCAGCAGCAGCGGGAGAGCGCTGGGCCATTAACCTTTTTTTTTTTCAATTAGACAAAGTGCAGTTGCGTCCAGAGAGCGCCCCACAGACTTCTCACAAATCGTCAGCTGCTAAAATTTGCGTCACAATATTACAATCGCAGGTTGGAATATAATGCACTTTAACATAAATGAAAGTGGCATGCACGACTCAAAAATACCCTGTAAAATGTATTTCATATAATTATAAACAGTATTACTGTTAATTAATTAAAAGTGTGAATATAAAAGTTGTGCGCGACAATTCAAAATTCTGTGCAATTCACATTTATTGTTAACACTTTACTGCCCGAATAAGAAATAAACGTAGAGTATTTGCATGCTTATAACTAATTAGGTTACTTGGAGACTGAGGCCCTGCAAAGTTCAGACATTGCCCTCGCGCATGCAAAACGCACACACAGCAAAAAGGCAAAAAAAAAACAACAACAAAGCAAAACGCCAAGCGCCAATGTTTTCTTTTCTGCTTTCACACACAGGCGCATACAAGCAAACCGAGACCGAAATACACTCACACACATAAAAATACTTTCAAGTGAATGCGTTATGAGAGTCGCCTCTGCCTCTCTCTAAGCACGCTGGGCGCCTGCTGCTTTGCGGACAAAATTTGAGCAGATTCCGCTCACAAAGGTGACACCTATTATTGTTGCTTGTGTGTGTGTGTGCGGGAACAAGCAGTGAAATTAGTGAACAGTCGCCGTTTAGATTCATAGCAGTAGGTTCCACACACAGCGTTCCAATCCGACTCGAACTCGACTCCATCGAAACGTGGAGCAGTGTTTCAATAGTGAACTGTGAGTTTATGAGTGGGCCAGTTGCCCGTTCCAATTGGAAACCGCTCACAAGTGACATGGGAAAAATCCCCAACTGGTATTTTGAGCAGGCGCACAGCCGGCATTAGCAATAAGCCAGCCAAAGAGTTTACAAAATACAATCACAGTCGGAGACAGAGACGCGCTACTTGGGCATGAGATAAGAAGGCAAACGGGGCAACAACGAACAGAACGAGATAAGAGTGAAAGAGCACTCGATGTGCAATAGCGAGATAAACGAAAAAACAAAAATAAACAAAAAATATATACAAAAGGCATAAGGCAGTGTTGAGGATTTGTCAGCGCTGATCGTTCGAACTGATAAGAGCAAAGAAAAAAGTAATTTAGAATTGCTAATCAAAGTTAACTGGTATGCAATTGCTCATCGCAGCGTTGTTATCACCTTTCAATTCGGCTAATGTCATTGTAATAACAGTAACTGTGTATATAAAGCTAAAACTTAAAAGCGTTTAGTTCAGTTCCAATTAAACGCGCAACAGCAAAGTTTACAATTTAATTGAATACAGTGAGTGCCGGCAACGATCGTGTGCAAATTAAGAGAGAGAGAGAGAGAGAGAGAGAGAGAGAGAGAGTGTGTGTGCGTAATAAAGAGAGCAAAAGCTTCGAGTCAAGAGTGCGCTGAGTTTTTAGTTCTAAAAGCGCTTTCAGTAATTAATATTTCTTTCAATAGTGCACATTAGCATATTACAAAATAATTGACAAAACAAACAAACAGAGCATTGTAACATAGAATTTCAATTATTTCCGTGTAGTCAGCTGATTAACAACAATTTTAATTGAAAGCAATTGAGCTTGCCTTTAACTTTTCACAACACTTAATTTATGCTCTATAAATAATTTGCTGAGACATTTTCTAACGACTCTTCAACTTAAGGGAAACCAGTTTAGTTTTCAGTTTAAGAGCGACATGCTAAACAGGTTCAGAAGCTTATCTACGATCGTTGGCAATCAGGCAATGGGTCTGCTCTTGCCCGAGTCGAGTGTACTACTTAAGTTTGGGTGTGTATGCGGCTCAGTAGCTTGCCAAGCCTCGCTTCGAGCACAATGTCTAAGAATTACTTATTTCTCCTCGCCATCACCTTGTTGATAAACCTGAACGATGCTTCACTTTTGCGCAGAGCCAAAAATCGCACCATGTCCGCCAAGCCCTACAAAGTGTTGATCTCGCATCCGGAGGTGCCGCAGTCGGCCATTGAGCTGCTCAAGGAGAGCTGTGAGCTGGTGCAGGTAACCAGCTTGCCGCCCAACCGTGCTGAAGTGCTGGAGAAGATCAGAGGCGTGGATGGTTTGTTCTGGGGCGGACACTCGCCACTCAATGCTGAGGTGCTGGATGCAGCGGGTCCCAAACTGAAATCGATTTCCACCATGTCTGCGGGCATTGACTATGTGGACTTGGCTGAGGTTAAGCGTCGCAAGATTCCACTGGGACACACACCCACAGTGCTGGATCCAGCGGTGGCAGATATAGCAGTGGGTCTGCTCATAGCTGCGGGTCGTCGCTTCCATGAGGGACGCAAGAAGATTGACAGGTAAGTTTGGCATAAAACAAAGCTTCATAAGCAATAATTTGTTTATTAACTTAGCAACAACTGGGAGAACTATCATTTGAACTGGTTGTTGGGTCAGGATGTGCGCGACTCTGTTGTTGGTTTCTTTGGCTTTGGCGGCATTGGTCAGGCCATAGCCAAGCGTTTGTCTGGCTTTGACATTGATCATGTTTTATATACAACACGTCGTCGCATTAACAAGGAACTCGAGCAAGAGCTCAATGCCAAGAAGGTGGAGTTCGACGAGCTGCTGGCCAAGAGCGATTTCATTGTCATTGCCGCGCCCTTGACTGAACAGACGCGTGGCGTCTTCAATACCACAGCGTTCAACAAAATGAAGCAAACTGCGGTGCTGGTAAATATTGCGCGTGGCGGTAAGTCAGCCTTAAATATTTAGTTTACTTTATTTTAATTTTTTTTTTTATTATTGCAGCAATTATTAATCAGAATGATTTGTATAATGCGCTGAAGACCAACAGAATCTTTTCCGCTGGCTTGGATGTCATGGATCCGGAACCTTTGCCTGCCAATGACAAATTATTGACGCTGGACAACATAGGTGAGTTATACATTTTGTTATTTATTTTGTTTTCTTTTAGTTGATAGCAGACTTGTTTATTCATAAGAGCTCATGATTCTTTCAGCATCGCTGGGCTATTGTCTGATATATTACTAATGTCTTTGCTAATCAGACGTTAGAGAGTTTATTTGAATCAGGTTTGATAAAGATTACTTCAGCAACTTTTGCTTAAATTTTAGCTACACTTGCTACAAGTAACTCTCGACCGTTTTTCATTGAAATCAAGGCAAGCACACTTACCATTTTTTGCATTCCATTCTCTTTACAGTTGTTCTACCCCACATTGGTTCCGCCACCAATCGCACCCGCTCCGACATGGCCACAATTGCGGCCCACAATGTGCTGAGAGGTTTAGCCGGAGAGCGTATGCTCTCGCCTGCTTATTAAGCCAAGTTAGCTGCATTCAAGTGTAACAACTGTAAATTAAAGTCACACTTTTTTTTTAAATAAATGCACCTAGCATAACTTTAAATTGTAAATTGCATTCATTTAGCAAACTAAAGTTTGTTTACATTTATTTAAGAGCGCAAACTTAAAGAGCAAAAGCTTTGCAAGCTATGAAAGCTTTAGCGTTGCCAAAACTTTCCACTTGGCGTTTAGTGTGCGTTTAGTTTAGTTCACAATGAGCGTCTCAAGGGCTTTCAAGGTGCTCATATCGCATCCGCACGTGCCGACGCCGGCGCTGGAGCTGTTTTTGCGTTCCCGTGGGCGGAGCTGATTCTATGCCAAAGTGTGCCGCCATCGCGTGAGGAGATTCTTAGCAAGCTGCCCGGCATGGATGCCATCTACTGGGCGCATTATCAGCCCTTGAATGCAGGCATTTTGGATGCCGCTGGGCCACAATTGAAAGCAGTCAGCACTATGTCGTCAGGCATTGACTTTGCTGATGTGCCAGAGTTCCAACGCCGGCGCATACCTTTGGGTCATACGCCTGGTGTGGTGAAAAATTCAGTTGCAGACTTGGCCATTGGCTTGATGATTGCAGCTGGTCGCAATTTTCATGCCGGACGCAGTGAGATTGAAGCGTAAGTGTAAACAGCTGTGCAGAGCTTTGAAAGCTTGATCGCTTTTTTGCTTTGCAGTTCACAGTGGGTGACGGAGCGCATCACCTGGCAGATGGGTCATGAAATCCGCGACTCAGTGATTGGCTTCTTTGGCTTTGGCGGCATTAGCCAGGCCATTGCCAAGCGTCTACAAAGCTGGGATGTGGCTAAAATAATCTACACAACGCGTACGCGCAAGCAGAACGATGTGGACTTCAAGGCTGAGCATGTGCCCTTCCAGCGATTGCTGCAGGAGAGCGACTTTCTTGTCGTAGCTGCTCCACTTACAGCTGAAACGCGTGAGAAGTTCGATGCCCACGCCTTTGAGCAAATGAAACGCAGCGCTGTGTTTGTCAATGTGGCCAGAGGAGGTGAAACTAAGTCTAACTAAGTCTAACTAACTAAACTAAGATTTGCTTATTTTTAGGTCTGGTCAAGCAGCGTGACTTGCATGCGGCTCTAAGCACAGGCCAAATCTTTGCTGCCGGCTTGGATGTTACCACACCAGAGCCGCTGCCGGCTGATGACCCTATTCTGAAGCTGCCCAACTGTGGTATACACTTTTTATATGATATTTATGCATTGATTAATATTTAATTAATTTTATTGCAGTTGTGCTGCCCCACTTGGGCACACAGACAATGAAGACTAACTATTGAAATGAGCCTCATGGCTGCCAATAATATACTCAATGCGCTGGAAGGCAAACCCATGATTAAGTCAGCCTATTAGAATGCCAGAAATACATATATGTATAAATATAGTATAACTAATATTTCTTAAAATGATTGAAGCCATCAAAAACTATTTTAACAGTTGAGCATTTTGTTAATTATTGTTTTAAGCTAATCACAAAACTGAAAAATACCCATAAAACCAATTTTATAAATTTTTTTAAATCTTTAAAGGCAAATATATTTTAGTGCGATTTTCAATATAATTTAATTTAATTACACTAGCCAACAGCCGTTTTGCCTAAGAGCCTAGAATTTAAATACTTTTGAACATGAATTTGAATCGAGATATCGAAATTGGAATAAAACTTTTTATCAAACTTTTTACATTTCATTCACTGGGACTTTCATCCTTTACTGCATAGCTTAGATACAATGGCTCCCATTCATCGCGCGCCAAAGCCTTAAGATACTTTCGTCGCTGCTCCAGCACACGCTGCAGCAAATCCAAGCCAGGCTCAGCCGTCTCATGCTTCTGGGCAATCTCCAAGGCGCGCTTCCAGTTGTGCATGCGAAGAGCCAAGCCCACGGCCTGCTGGAACTTTTGATTGTGCAGCAGGAATAGTCTTCCGCCTCCAGCATGCGGCCCAGCATCAACGAGTTCTCCGCCATTTGCTCGGGACTCGAGGGTGTCAAAGTCTTCAAATGCTGCAGATAACTGACTTTGTCGATCTGCAAAGCGGCTGAGTAAGCTTCCTCGCTAATCTGCAGCTGATGCTTGCGTGTGGCAACCGCAGCCAAAGTGGCCCACAGACTTGTATGCTGAGCAAGGCGACAAATCTTCAGTGCCTGTTGCCACTGACCTTGACCCTCTTGCAAAGTGCGATGGAGAACCTCGCAGTAGATGTTAATGTTAACAGGCAAGAGAGCGCCAGCGCAGCGAAAGGTAATGACAGCATCCTCGAAGCTATCAATGTCCACATGCTTGCCAAACTCGCTGTAAATTGAAGTGAAGATTAAGCTTAAATCTGTTTTAGGTGCAGTGAAGCTTACGCCGTATCCAGTGTAACTGTGGTGAGTGCTATGATGGTGGGATCGGAGGCACCTTCGCCTGGGCAGTACCAAATGCTGTAGCAGGAGTCATGCACGCCCACTAGAATATTCGTTTCACTTGCCCACTTGATGGCTGTGAGCTGCGTGCCTATTTTATAAATTTCATTGTGGCCATTGTTGGCTGAGCCGCCATTCAGATTACGCGTTTCACTGATGTACAGCTCGCGATTGCTGTCGATGAAGGCAACAAACTGATCATCGGCGCTGCCTGCTCGACAGGCTGCAATCTCTGCCAGCGGCTGCTTGGCGCGCAGCGACTGCGGCTCATATTGACGCGAGGCGCCAGGAATAAGATCGAATAGGTGCAGTAAAGTTGTCTCTGAGTTGTCGCGTATGGCCAAGACATCCAGGCCCAAGCTCAAGCTGCGCCAGTTGAGCAAGGGCAGCTGCGCTTGCGAGCCAGGATAGCGTGGATTCAAATGCAGACGACCCGTATAGCTGTAAACCCAAATGGAGGTGGCGTCCAGCACCATAAAGTGTCTGTTGAAAGATTATATTATAGATATGTTTAACTTGGGCAGTGGGCTTGGCGCTTACTTCTTGCCCACTTCAATGACGCGCACATCGTTGCGTCCATCAATTATAATGGGCGTATTAATATATTTCTCATTGTAGATGTGCAGCTGATGCGTCGTAGCCACCACTAGATGACCATAACCCAAAGCAAAGTTGATGACACGCTGTGGAAACTCCAGCACATCTCTGCTGCCATTTGCTATATCCTGCAGCGCAATGGACTTGCGACTTGTGCTGCTGGCCTTGAGATTACGCGAGTACAGCTGCTGCTCCACGGCATAGCCCATGATTAACTGACCCGTAGCTGTGCCGCAGGCCACCTGCGTGCCATCTGCCGACCAGGCCAGGGTGTGAAACGAGCCCACGCTGGGCGCCGTAAAGCGCTCGCTGTTGTAGCACCACTGTAAGCATATCAAGGATTAGCAGCAGCAATGGGATAAACTCATAGAGACTTACGCCCGTGCTGTGGCACAAGCTTGAGCATGTTGAACGGTGCCCACCAGCAGCAAGTCCTTCTCGGGATTGAAGGCCACGCTAGTTATGGCATACTCCTCCGCTGCGCTGCTGTAGAGACTGGCGCCTTGAGCATCCCAGATCTTAAAGCGAAAGTCCTCACCACCCGAGGCGATAATATTCGATTGGGCCGACCAGCTAAGCGACAGCACTAGACCATCATGAGCACGCCACTGCACAGTTCAATAGATTTTAAGTGTTTAATAAACATTAATTTAAGATTAATTAGCAATCTGATGATATATAGATTATTAATGCAAACACAGCTCGAAATTATTGCATAACAGACTTAACAAATGTTGTTAATTAATATGCATTTCCTATTCATTAAAATCAAGTAGCAGACCAATTATAATATTCTAGCTATGCTGTCTATTAATTATTATTAATTTGTTTCGGCCACAAAGTCGTTTGGGATCAACATGAGAAAAATAACATTTAGAAATAAGCGTTGCTGTTGATTTGGTCTGTTCATTTTAATAAAGTTGCGCATACGCAAAGTAGACCCCGAATGAGTTAAGATTGACTTTAGAAACTTAAAGTAAGCTTTTCTACTTAAGAGTGAGCCACTAAATAATACCTAATTCATATTCTAGTGTGAGCTATGCGACTTACCCTTATTAGTTTGCTATTGGCTGCAAGCGGCTTGATGGATATATGACCACCTTGGCTGAATGCAATGGCCGTTGAGTTGGGCGACCAGCGGGCACAGCGTATGGGCTCATCACTCTGCACTACCGTGGAGCGCAACATGCCGGAGCGTGACCAGATTTTGATGACGCCATCCTCGGCGGCTGTGAGTAAGCCCGCACCATCGGGACTCCAGCGACCCGCACTAATTGGCGCTGTGTGGGCGGCAATGCTGCGCTCCACTCGCGCACTCTTGTTCAAAATAATGAAGCGCCCGTCGTTGCTGCAAATGAGCAGCGTATCGCTGCCCTTGCCACCGCCGCTGCTGCGACCACCCAAGAGCAGCCAATGCAAATCCGTGGGTATAAAGTCATCCGGCAGCTTGGCCACCTCCACTGAATCGCGACTCACATCGCTCCACTTGTAGATCTGATGATCGTCGCTAATTAACAAAGAGGAAGTTTGACAAAGTTAATTTCGAACTGAGTCAGCTTGATTACCTGACAAAGTAAATCTCCTCATTGCTGCTCCAATCGACGCAGCTCAGTGGATAATTTCCACTAGGCGCTTGGCTTTCCTCTGTGGCATCCAAAGTCTTCAACGAATTCTTTTTGCAGATGCGAGTTTTTAGCTTCATTTTTACATAAATAAAAATAAACTTTATTTGTTTGTGTTTAAGCGTTGTCTTGGCAATGTTTTTTGTATATAGCAACGGTAGCGAGGCAAGCGCCAGGGCTACCAAGCTTGTTGGCATGTGGTGTGTGCATTGGCTAAGTGGTTTTGTTAAAAGCTAAGAAACTTTTCTATGCGCAAATAGAATTTTATAAAGCGTGCCTAAATTATAATGATTGCCGATCTGGTATCTTTTAGTTTTAATTGTATAATTTTAGCTAGTCTCATTTCCGCTGCTGTAAGCCAAATTGCAAAGCTGCTTACAAGATTGTAAGCTGACTAAGACTGTAATTAGCTTGAGCTTATTATTTAGTTAAGCAAGCGTAACCATAAGCAAATTCAATTTTATAAATTGCTGAGCTAATGTCGCTTGATGAATAATATTTTTATTTTATAAAAATGTAACAGACTAATTGTAAAGTGCGTAGTATGTAGGATAGTTAGTCTAATTAACTATGCTATGTTTAATTATTGCTAGCAAATGACCAAGATAAAATGTACTTAATCATCTAGAGCCAGGCTACAACAATTATTTTCCAATTTATATGCAGCAAAGCCAAAGTCGTAGGCTTCTTGGAAATATATTCACCCCTAAGGACTAAGCACATTACGCATACGACCCTAACACCCACTCAGGTACACACATTGGAGTTTCTTTAACTTTGCTATCTATCAAACGTGTTTTCTTTATCTTTGGACATTGTGCATTGTCAAATACGCATTTGCTGTACAGTGAACTTTCGGGAGTTAATTTGATGGCTAGATATTGGTGCAAAGCTAATGAATTGGGTTGTCTACGCCCTTCTGGGCTATATTTACTTGGGCTAATAATTATTCTGTTGTGCCTTGAACCCAACAAGCAACATTAATAATAGTCAATGCACATGAGAGCTTGACTAGACATAAATATTTTGGTTGAACAACTAAATATATACACAGCTAACAATTTGAAATATTTATGCAAACGACTGTTGCGAGCATTTACTGTAAATGACGATGCTGCTTAAATTTATGAATGCAATATATATATAGCGCATAAATAAAACATTTTGTGGTACGTATTTTATAAAAAGAATTGCTTAACAATAAGCTGCCGAATAACAATAAAATATAAGACTAGTATAGCGTTGTCTCAAAAAATTCCATAAATTAAAAGCAGCAGCCCACAAGTCAATGCACTTTTAGTTGGCAGAGACCCTAAAATCCAAGCAACTGATTAGCAGCAATATAAAAACAAATGCCATAAAATAGTTACTACAATTTAAGCAGAGCTTGGATCTACTGCTTTTGGGGTTGTCTGCAGACTGTCAACACTGCATTTCCTTATCAGCTGCGCCACCTGATTAGATGGTGTCAATGGCAGCATTGAATGAACCAACTGAGCGGATAAACTAGCAGACAGACAGTCGAACAAAATGCATATGCCATAAAGCGTCAATGATGCAAGAAAACGTGCACAGTGGTGCGTAGTTTTGAAAACTTGGGCATGCCAAGTAAAGTTAAAGTTTTCCAAACTGTGTGCTAATTGCATTTTAAACTTAACATAAACTTTTCAGTGCTTGACGCTTTTGCGTCACTGTGCCAACTGCAAGTGTTTTGTGTGGCCAGCTTCCAGCTTAATTCCGCTACTCCACAATATTAAAACTAAACTCCAACTGCGCTGCCTCTCTCTCTTGCGTTTGGCTCTCTCTCTCTCTTTGCTTGCGCTTTCATAAGCTTGGTTTCAATTTATGCTGCTGCAGTCGATTGAATCGGCGCTCATTGAACGATCTCGGTCTCTCGCTTGCACACACTTCGTGCCCAGACGCGCTGTTGCTTCGCATTCGTTCGCATTTGTTTTGCGCTATTGATTCCACTTGCTTTGCTTTGCTTTTGGCTTCGTTCAACTTGTGTGTTCAGTTCAGTTTGTATTCAGTCTGTCAACGCGTCGCATGCGTGAGTCGAGTGCGTCCCCCAACAAGTGTGTGGCAATATTATTTGAATATAAATTTTCAACGAAATACTGCGTGGAAAATATAGCGCAGAAATTAAAGTAAAAGTGCCAGTTAAAGTTAACAAGTTTGCAAACTCGGTCATGTCGTCGCCCCATGCCATCAGTGTCTTGCTATTGGGGTTGCTATCCCTAGCGCTTAGCTTCAATGCAGGTTGGTATCCTATTAGCCGCCATATATGTAAGAGCCATGCTTTTGCATAGCTATGGCTGCTAATTAAGTATGTTAAGTTCAGTGCAGTGAACCTCACTGCATAGGCATTAAAATATGAAACACTTTGCGTCCATTTTTCAGTGTGTTTGAAACTGCGCTTGTATATCAATTAATTGTTTCCTTATGAGCCTCAAAATTGATAAGTGTTCTATTGTATCCACAGCCTCCGCAATGACATTCAAAGTTGCCCAGCAGCTTACTTGATGATTTATTAATATTTATGCACTTGTCGGCCACACTGTGTTTATTTATAAACAAAGCGTTGGCAGTCTGCATAGCTCAGCCCCTTGCTGCGTCTCTATTTCATGACCTTAAAATATTATTGAAATAACGTGAAAATAGCACATCTTTGGTTAAAAGTATTTTTTTTGGAACTGTCCCAGCTCGTTTCGAAAATATTTCTAAATTAAATTGCGCAGTAAATAATTATTTGTGCTTGATTGAATTAAGTTTGTGAACAAAGGCAAAATGCTTGAAATATCACAACAGTCTGTGCACCATAAAAGGTCTAATGCCTGCACTCAGCGAAAAATCAAGTATACGTACAACAAATTTAGAAATAAATAATAAATTTCAATGCAGCTATGTTGTTGTTGGTTTCTTGCAGTGTATTTGCAGTGCTGCTGCCCACTTTTCTTGTCTTTGCTGCGATGTCGTCATTTCTTTAACTTTAATTGAAGTTTCTATGGGCGCAGCTCAGTCTTGGGCCTCTCTACGCGCACTTCCATTGTCAACTCATTGTTTTGCTTTCATTTTCATTCGCACGCAACATAATAAAATACTGGACAAACTGACTGCATGACAATATATTAACAAAATAAATTTGTGAACTCATTGTTTATAAGCGAGCGACGCGCCCACGTTACGAAAAATTGTATTGAAAAGCAAAATTTGCTAAAATATTTGTTTATAGAGCACGTTTTGGGCGAATAGTGCACATCATATTTCATACTATGTATGCAAAAAAGATTCCTTAATTAATTACAGTCTGGCCGCGCAATTAAAAATTTTTGTATAAATAAAGCAAATTGCCTAGAGCAACTGACTGACTATAATCTGACTAATCTGCTGATTCGCATGTCATGTCACTGCAATTTAGTTGAGATCACAATCAGTGTTGTCATTATACAGCCCTGGGCTGCCTGCTCGATCCCTGGGCAACACCCCAACAGAGCAAGGCATGACTAAATGCCATCACTTTAATGTGAAAAACGCTCTTGCCATTAAATCATTTTTCCAACATTCAACATTCGTTTTTAATATTATTTTTTGTAGTTTCTTGAATCGGCTTGGGGGTGTGTATATGTCATTTATATATCCAATCGAAATAGCTTACTAATGCACGTCTAATTATGCAAGCATTTGACACAAATAAATAACAATGCATAATGTTCAACAAGTCGTGGCTCAATTTAGCAGCTTGCATGTCAATCAAAAACAGTTTGTAGCCTGGCTCAGATAAGACGCTGCATGTCAACAACTTGAACGTGCCCCTAATCAACACATGCGCCCAAGTTAACTTCGCCCTAACTGCAACTGACTTCACACACACACTAATGCACACATTGCATGTGAATATTGTGCTTGGCTCTAGTTTCAGTTACTTCAAAACTTGCCATGTTATAATAGTTTGCTCGCTTTGCGCTGCAAAGTTCATTCAACTTTTCAAATGTCTTCGAGCAACGCCCAATGGGCCTTGCTAACAGCAAAAAGGCAATAAACCTTTGTAGCTAGAAAGTAACTATTATTTTGTATGGCCCGCTAATTTACCTGCAATTTTTTTTAGGTTTATGCAGAAAAGTGTAATCAATTTCTATTGCTTATACGCAATGTATGCCTTGAAAGGTTTTTCCAAGTGCAGTTCACATTTGCTAATTTACTAAAAAATACTTCTTTAAAAATTCATTTCCTTAGTAATAATTTTCTAATATTTTTATGATAGAAAGCGTTACATTTATATTTAAAAATGATTTTGGTTAAGTCTAATTTTTAATTCTGTTAACTTCAAATCACTTTGCACTTGCAAACTAAAAGAATCTTCAAATATTATATGTCTAAAAACTGTTGAAATTAGTTATGCATTTTTTTTTTTGTTAATTTTATGTTTCCATATCAAATATATTCAAAAGGGTTTTACAATTTTCTAATAGTTTTTTTTATGTATTTCTACTAGCTAATCATTATTAATTGGTACGACAACAATTGCTCAACTTTAGTGTTGGTTTAGTCAGAGATTTACTTTATTGAAAATATAGTTTTATAAGCCTTTTATGATATGCAAGCTATATATACGTTTCATATCAAAACACTGAATCAAGTCAAATTTAATAAAGTTACTTTTTACTGCTTGAAAATAATTGGCCGTTAATTTATTATATTGCATTTTAACAAGCACAAAATACTAAAAATATATATTAAACTTTTTTATTTATTATTGATTGTTATACTATCAAAGAAAAGTTTATTTAATTTAAAGCCCATAAAGCTTTAGGCTATTTCAAAATAATTTAGTTTGAATTTACTTTAGCGCTTCGACTTGCTTTCAACACAGCAAACTTTATGGTCTTTAACTCTCGCGTGTGCCTCACATGCTACGCAAAAATATCAGTTTCAATTTTTATGTTGCATACAATTACAGTCATTACCATTAGTAAACTGCCACTGGCCGGAGTTAAGTGCGTGCTGTGCTGTATAAACAATTTTGGGTGAACGATCTGACAATTCAACTGTCAATTAATTTCAATATATGTTCGTATGCTGGCATGGATATTGTATATGATAATCATTTGCTGAGCAATTCAAGTCAAGAGTTTACGATTTCAACTCAAAATACGCAAATTGTAATTGTTTGTTATTATGTTTGTTGTTGTTTATGGCCAAATTTGGCCAACTGCTAAAGCCAGTGACCAAAACACGTTTCGCGTTTGAAGTTTGGCACACTTTGAATTACACACACACAGACACACACATGCGTGTGCGTGTGTGCGTGTGCGTGTGTGTGCTTGCCCCTTGCTGCTTGCCACCTGTTGTTGCAAGCTGCTTATCTAAGCTTTCATTTAAACGTGGCTCAAAGTGTTGGTTAAGTGCATTTAACCTGAACGTTAACGCTTGACGTTTAAATTGGCCCGGCAAACAAGTTTTCCCATGCCCACAACTAAAATCTAAAAAAACATCCGCACACACAACACACAATGTGGATTAATTTAAACTATAGTCGTAGTACTAATAATTTTGTAAATCGCAGCTGAAAGTTTTGACACTTTTATAAGGCAGCTCTGCCATAGGCTGTCGCATAAATAACTCAGCCAAAAGGCTACCGGTGTCTAATTAAGCGCATAGCACATAATTCATGCAAAAGACTCTTGGCCAAAAGCACCGCCAAGCTGGCCAACAGCTTAGCTTAAGCCTAAACTGCACAGCAGGCATCATTTACGGCAGCTTATGGGCCGCCCCATTACTTATAAGCGAACATCAGCGTCTGATTGGCTTTCAGTTCCTAACTTGCCAAGTTTATCTGCTTATCTGGCCAAGAGGGGCCCCACTCGATGCAGGCATTTCAATTGGGCTTGTGCGCACTAGAAATGTGTGAATTGTAGTTCTCCAAAGTCAAGATCAATTAATATTGATATAAAGCAGTTAACGCAGCTTGCATGCGCAATAAGCTCATCCCGACAATGGAATTTATATACCTAACATACGATACTATATAGTTAGATTCAAGCTTATGTAAATTTGCTGAGGGCGTAGCTGATCAAGCTGGTCAGATACTTACTTAAGTTGCATGCACAAGTAGTTCATAAATAAATAAATAAATAAGGAGTATAAGTTTCTACCTTCGTTTATCGATATTATATTATATGTATATATAATAAACATGCCTTTTAAGTAATAATAAGTAATTGTAATCATTGCTGATTAGATAATTTATATGCTATGGCTGAACTAATATTTAAATTGCAATTATTCGTGTTTTTTTGTCAATTATAAAATGATTACGATTACATTACATTAACTGAAATTACGAATTTATTGAGGATACTCAAAATAATTACAAATAATTACAAATTAATATCAATTTACACACAAACAAATGATTTTTTTTATTGTCGACAGACGATAAAAAACAGCAAAGCAGAAATGTATTTAAATTAACTAAACTAAATATTCACAATTAAATTTATATACAATATTTGAGGCTTGATTGTTTTCCTACAGAACATTTAAAAATATCTTAAGCATAAATTAAGAATCTGATCAACAAATAGTGCAAGGATTTTGGACTTTATAAGTGGCCACTTTCTTGAAGGAAAAATGCTTAATAAAATTCATTTATTGAAAGTAAATGAAGTAATTGAAAACAATATAATAAAGAATCTTCGCATTCAAAAAAATGATTTATTTATTTACAAGATTAATTATTATACAAACTAATATAATAACTAAAGCTGGTGAGTGCTAGCTACTAAAGCTACTGACTCGTTTAAATAATTCTTAACTATTTTTGAAATATGTTTATATCAGTTTGGAATACATTTCACTCAGGCATTATATAATCTATTTGAATAGTAATGCAAACTAAATTTTAACTGCTTGATTTGTTTTCTTTGCAGCCTCTGCATCGCTACGTTGCTGGCGCTGCTCGACAGATGTGTCCAACGGCGAGTTCTGCAACGATCCCTTCCAGCCAGATTCGATATCGGAGCAGCTGCGCTATTGGAGCTATGTGAACTGCACCAACTCGGTGGGCGTCAAGTCGGTGAATGCGCGTCCCGTCTGCAAGAAGCTTGTGCAAGAAGGTGAGTCCAACGAAGAAGACGCGGCGACTTGAGCAATTACTCAGACTTAGACTCAGACTCAGTGCCAGTCTATTGTTATAACTTGTGTGTGTGTGTGTGTGTTTTGGCTATGACATGCAGCCACCAGTGACGTTAACACCCGCGTGTGCTGCCGCGTGTTGTTGGCTGCCACAAAGCGTCAAACGAGATTGAGATTTATTGCACTGACAGAGTCGGCAACAAGTGCCGCATACAGAAAACAAAACAAAGCCAAAGCCAAAGCTAAAGCACAAAATCCACAGAGACGACGGAGACAATTGTCTGCTTAGCGAACGCGTTAGCAGCTGCTGGGGCGTTGTTGCTGGGCGTGGCAGGCCAGGCCAGGCCAGGCCAGGCCAGGCCAGGCCAGGCCAGTTGCATGTGCGACTAATTTACAGCAAATTTATGTGGCGAGTCACACACACACAAACAAACTAAGGCGAACGCTAACGCCAACACATGCGGCGTATGAGTGATATTTGTACTGCAGTCGTTGATCTTTGTTGTGTTTTTTATTTATTGTTTGGCCTGCCGCTGGTGCAAATTGCATTGCCGCTTGTTGGCATTTGCATTTGACAAGCAACAACAACAACAACAACAACAACACACAACAACAATTGCGCACATAAAAAAGCAAATCAAATGAAAATGAAAAACATTTTTTTCAATTTGCCAAACGTTGCGTATCGCTGCATTTTGATCTGGATTTAGTTTAGTTAGCTGTCACTGTTGGATGCGCCGCTGGCGGCGATTTAATTAATATTCTTTATTTATTTGTAACACGCGCTTTGTGTAAATTGTTTTGAAATTGGCATTTAGTCAATTTCTTATGGCCAATTAATGAACACACACCATTAAATATTTGCAATCAAGCGTCTACAAATTGACGCAAAGATTTGCGGCCGGGCAATTAAAATTGCAAACTGCAAATCTCAGCGCTCTCAAAAGACTCCAAAGCAAACAGTTGTACATAATATATGAGTGCGCTCAACAGCAGCAGCAGCAGCAGCAACAACAACAACAACAACAACAAGTAAAAAATATAAATTAATTAAGTTGTTGCACAGCGTGAAGCGCTCAATTACGGGCAAGCGTAAGAGGAGTGCGCTCAGGTGCGGTGCGGCAAGCTTTGGGGGCATGTTAGCCAAATGTCTGAGAAAAATGCAACTAGGCGATGCTGCTGCTGCTACTTGAGTTGTTGTTGTTGTTGCTGTACAATTTATATGCCGTTAAATTAATTGCTTATGAAGCTTGGAGCGACGAGTGGATGAGTTTTTGGCAAATGTCAAATTAAAAATGTATTCCATAATTCCATAAAATCCAAAAGCCAAGCCAAGCAATTAGCTAACAGTGCGTATACGCAATGTCTGTTTGTATGTGTGCGCATTTTAGTTGTCACTGTGCGTCACTGTGCAAATATTTTGCAACTTGTTGCATTTTGGCCGAACCGCAAAGTTGTCGCCAAGTTTTTTGCCTATTTTTGGCCAATTGCGTTGGTTTTTGTTTGCTCATTTTTCCATTACTTTTTGCTTTTTGGGCTTTTCTTACTGTGAAAAATGTTGCCAAACACACATTTCTCATACCAATAAATAATTAAATTAATTAACATTTAAATTTATGACACAATGCCACACAAGCCAAGTTAAGATCGGCGTACGCGGCGTATGCGCAATGTGTGCTGCAGATTTCTTCGATGTATTGGCCGTGATAAGGCGACAATTGTCAACAATTTTATTAGACAACAGCGCACTCGTTCGCACACGCTGTCTGCTGTCTCGCTCGCACACTTCTTGGCGCACCAATCACAAAAATGGCTTTGATTTTATTTTGATTTTCGACTTTGCGACTTTTATGCGATTTCGTTTTGTTGTTTGCTTCTCTTTCGACGCACACGCAATTTGTTGTGCGTATTTCATTTATTTATTTATTTCGTTTTCGTTTTTATTTAATTTTATTTTTCGTTGGTTTCCATTTGCCGTTTGCCTGATTGCAAATTGTCTCGTTGTGCCGCCGCGACTCAAAACGTATGTTGCAAGCCTCATTTTGTGTCGCTCTACACGCGGCTGTGTGTGTGTGTGTGTGTGTTTGTATTTTTTGTTCAGCAGGCTGCTGCTGTTGTGGCAAGCGTTCGCTCAGGTTGCATTGCCAGCCTTGAACCCATTTCAGTTAGTGGTCTGTTTGCTGTTTCAGACTCAGACTGCTCTTTTTCACATTAGAGCTCTCTATTAAACATAAATAAATATTTTGGATAATAAATAAATATTTTGGATATATAGCCAAGCTGCAGAAAAATATTGCAACGTCTAAACATAAAAAGTTTTAGCTCTTCTGTGCATTGTTAAATTTTTAACAATAAAAAATATTAAATTGCTGCAACTGATTTTCAAATTATAAACTCCGACAACATTAGGGCTCACTCTATAACATGCATAGCATTTAAAAAAATATTTTACAGTTTTCTGAAAGTTGCAGCTATGAAAAAGTTCAAGTGTCTGTAAAATAAAAGTTTTAGCTCTTCTGTGCTTTGTCAAATTTTTATTAATAAAAAATATTAAATTGGTTCAACGGATTTTTGAATAATAAACTCAGACTACATTGGAGCTCTCTTTATTGTGGAGTCTATAACATGCATAGCACTTAAATAAATATTTTACATATTTCTGAAATTTGCAGCTATGAAAAAAGTTCAAGTGTCTGTTTATAAAAAGTTGTAGCTCAGCTGGGGTTTGTGGAAATTTTATCAATAAAAAATATTAAATTGGTTCAACTGATTTTTAAATGTTAAGCTAAGTGATTGGAACTTGGTATGCCGCTACTTTTCGATTTGAATTGGCCACTGTGTGCTAAATGAAATTTATTATTGTTCATTCACAATAATGAATTTCATACAGTGACAGCAGCAGAGTAAAAAGACTAAAAATAAGCGTGGCCTAAATACATTGTTAGCAGTCGCTATTGAGCTGCTTGCAACGAATACGTTTGGCTGGCTTACATTGAAGGATGCTACTATTGTGCTATTGATTAGCTGGGCGTGGCACTTGACAACAAAGCGCGCCCTTCAGCTGCATTAATTGAGTTGTGACTTTCAATATGCATTCTATATATATTATTTCATTAAGCCCAAGGCAGCTGCTGGCCAAGATTAATCCAGCAAGAGCATAGAAAGTAGTCGAGGCTTGCTATTTAAATATTTAAAATTACATCAGCGCTACTTTTGGCAAACATGCAAAGTTCATTTAAGCAGCGCTGCCCACGCAAGCAAACTGTTCGCTGCCTTTTAATTATATTAATTAAAACTGTAAGCGCGCAATTAGTTAATGCCCTCCGTTTTTTTTTATCTTATTGCAGTCTATGGCAAGCGTGTGATTTCGCGCTCCTGCTTCTATGAGGATGTGGATGACTCGCCGGACAAGTGCGCCATGGACACAACCTCATCGTATATTAAGACCGTTTATTGCCGCACGTGCACCACGGATGGTTGCAATGCGGCGTCTGGAGTCTCGAGATTGCTGTGGCTGCTGCTGCTGCCGCTGCTTGCCGCACTGAGGCAGCTATGCAAATGAAGCAATTGGCAATGCAACAAACCACAAGCAACAGTGCAACCAGCAACCACAAAACCTAAAAACTTTTAAACACACAACCTTGCAAAATTCTTTTGACAAAATTTTAAGCTATTGCAGCGTGTATTTAACTATTGCTACAAAAAATCTCTCATCAAAATTAGCAATTTTAGTATGACAATAAAAATAAAAAGAGTTATCAGTTTTATATATATCATGGAGCGAAGGATCAACATTGTTCTGTTGGTTATGTAGCTTTAGATCAATCAAAGCTCCCTCCCAAGCAGAACTTTGTTTACTTAAACGCTTAATTGGTTAATCATGCGCATCACACACACACAAACGAACACACACACACACATATTTGTAATATTTTTTTAAATAATTGTAAAACACTTTTCTATGGTGTAGTATGAATAAATTTTTGTGTTTAGATGGTACCAAAGTGTTCGCTCTCAATCTCAAACCTCTAAAAAAAACAAACTGTTGCTTTTATTCTTAGTCTTACTTTTATTCTCAGCGTCGAATCAGCGGTAATTGTCTCACATCATTGCGCTTGACATTGACTGCGCTCAACAAAGATGCAATCTAAAAGATACAAAGATACATAGTGACGCTTTATAAAGAAATTCATCACAGCGGAAATGCGCATTATTTCAGAGTTGATTTTGCTTAATTGCCAGCTACGCAAGCTGCTGACTCTAACCTAGCTAAATCTATAACTTTTGCTCTTATACGTTTTAAACTTTTCTTATATCTTCCTCCACTATAACATCTCTCCCTCCAAGCTCGCGCCTGCTCGCTCACTTCTATTAAAACATGCATTAAAACGCATTTCTAAAAATCGTCAACACTGCATATAAATAAAATGCTGTGAAAAAAAAAAGCTCCGCGCTGTCACTTAGCCAACAAATATATGGGTGGCAACTTGGCCATTTAAACTTGTCGCGCTGTTTTGTTTTGGTTTTTTTTTTTCAAAAAATTACATGCATGCAATGTTTTTACTTGAGATTTTTTTTATGACGTGCCTGGCAAAAATGTCGTACAGTTTATGCAATAAAACTGGCCATTTATCATGGAGGGGGCAAAAATAAGTAAATAAAAATTTATAAACAAACTTACAAAAAATACAAACTGCCTATCGACATTGTTCGGTTTGAGTTACGCATACGCCCCGATGGCCCCAGGCTGGCTGCGTGCGGTTGGCCATATGCTGGCGTATATAAATCTCAAACCTGCCACCGTGTTCAAGTTTATGATGTGATTTGACTTTTTATTGCTGCGGCTTAGGCTTCAACTTAACCTCCTAAACCGTTGTGCGCATTAACGTTTCGCATTTGAGTCCGAGTCTGAGTTTTGGCCCGGCCCCGTTGCGCCAATCAACTCCAAGTGCGTCGTCGATGGCGTCGCTCTCGTTTGCCGTCTCATTTGGCTTGCATGCCACAACAACAACAACAACTGGAAATTCGTGGCGTATTTTTCACGCTTTGTCAGTTGCTTTTTGGGTGCAGGAGGAGCAGCAGTAGTCAGACTGTCGTCTAATGCTGCAGATTAATGTCAAGATTTGCATACGAATTCATATATCTGTTGACCATGTTAGCGCCTCCAACTACCATTTTTGGCCAGAGAGTTGCCAATTTTGGCTAAGTGCTGAACGCCAGTTGCAGCAGCAGCTGATCGAATTAGTAAGTGCGTGGCTGCAGCATGAATCATTTGGTTTCCAAATCCAATTGAATCATTGACAAGGTTCCAGAATGGATGAGTAAGGATGCACGAGCTATATGATCTGATAATAGCATCAGGCATGGGTTAAGTGAGAAATACATTGTAAAATTAAAAGAAAAGTTCATCATTTAAGCTATCAAAGTTAAAATTATGCCGCATTCTATTATAACAATGTTCGCCATAAGCTTCAGGTCTTCATTTCATTTTGAATTCACACACTTTTACTATAAAAACTTAAATTGCTTTAATTTTAATTCATTTATTAATAATAATAATAATAATATTAAATAATAATCAATTTATTTCTACAATTATCCCCAGTTCGTTTTTGACTGTAATGTGCTGTAATAAGTTTGCAGCTAATACACAAACCATTTTAACATAATCATAGTCACATTTGTTTAGCTAGCTGACAAAAGCTTAATGAAATGACGGAGCAGTGCAATAATAGCCAAGAACCAAACCATTCGCTTGCAACCCTTTTGGAAGAACATTTTTTAATTGCTGCCTTATCAATTTATAATCACATGATTTAAACTCAAAAAATGATTTAAAAAATATTTTTTATGCTATGTTTTATACATAATTGTTTCAAAACTATAATACTTCAATTTAAATAAACTTTTTTTTCTCGTTCAACCCTTGAGCCACAAGGAATTGAAGACGCGCCCTTTCAATTGGCAGCATGGGGCATCCCCCGACAGCAACGTCATCAATAGCAGCAAAACCTCCAACGCGTCGCTGCCGCAGCTACAGCTAGCGCACGCGTCAGCGTCGGCAGAGCTTGTGGCAAATGTGGCAGCATAGCCTGCGTTGGACAGAGCGGCACAGTCGTTACTTAGACGAGCAGTGGTTTGCATCGCGCGCAGTCTATTTGGCAGAGAAATATATAAAGGATATATACACACAAAGAGTTTTGCACACTTTATTGAACGTGTTAATTGCAATTGCGATGTCAGCAACTATGAAATACATTTTCGCCGGTCTGTGCCTGCTGCTGAGCACCTGTAATATCAGAGGTGAGTACCCAAACCGAACTACTTGAAGTAGATCGTCTGCTAGTTTTAATGCACGTGTATCCGCAATGCATAAACAGCACCATTTATTATTAAATGTTTTGTAAAATTGTGTGTTTGCTGTTTATGTGAAACTAGCAAGGTCGCGGCTAAATCTTTTAATTGTACAATTTAGCAGTATAGTTAGTTTAGTTGTCGATCACATTCGATGATTGAACTGTTTCTTGCTTGGGCTCTTTCAATTTGTTTATGTGGCAATTTTTATTGAATTTTTCGCACATTGTTTATACAATTTGTGTTATGCTTAAAATAGCGATAAAATAAATGCTCTTTCCCCTAAGGAGCTATAAAAAATTTACTTTACAGCTAATTGAGCGCGTTTTATGGTCACTTTTCAATAACTCTTAAGTGTCAAAGAAAAAGTCGAACATACTTTGATTTTTTTTTGCCCTTTTCGGGGGCTTGGCTTGAAAACTCTTTTGGCAGACACGCAAACAGCTTATGGGTCAATGAACACATTGCAAATTTTCGCATTTCCACACACACCTTATATGCATACACAAGCTGTATTAATAAATATGTCATAATAACGTAACAATTTAATGTTTTGTTCATTGATTGGCAGTTGCGTTGAAATGTTTTCGATGGAATTTTTATTTGCTGTTTCGCTTGATTGCTGCAAAATCCAAAATATGCACAAACTGTTTGTTTTTCTTTTGCTGCTGCTCATTGTGCTATTCAATTTGCACTTGAATGAGCTTTAATTATTAAGCTTTTCATCTTATCCTGTTGCTGATTTGTTTGCTCTGCAATTATCTAATTGGCTTGCATTCAAACAAAATGGGCAAATGCGCAGCAATTGGCGACACTGCGCATGTCAAACTGGCGCCACAACGTCGTCTGCTCCAGTTTCCCAGCAGCGCCAGAGCCTCGCCAAAATAAGTATATCTCAGCCCCGAAAAAAAAGGACTGTATACAGCACAGATTGCTGCGCATAAACTATGTCATGGACCGCGTCCTGTGTGCGCCCCCAGACAGAGCAGCGTGTGTCCTTTTCGAATACTTGCTATGAATTGCGTAATTTTAATGCAAAGCATTATTGATGAACAGAGGCGTCAACAACAGCAGCAGGATGTGCAGAGCAGCCCCCAACTTAAGAATTGTCACTCAGCTCTTACTTAATTGCAAACTTCGTATGCGTATCAAATTATATCGCATACCTACTTCAACTTGTTTATTATTATTAGTTGTTGTTTTTGGAAAGTTTTTGTTTATTATGCTGAGGGTTGCTGCTCATCGTATTAAGTTGCAATTGTGTGTTTGGGGGTTGCAATTGAAGCCCACACGCAACCAAATTTGCATATAGAGAAAAACAACTTCCTGCCGATAAAGCAATGAAATCTAAGCTGCAGTATTGAAATTCGGGGTGGCAAGTTTGGATATAAAATACTTCAGCTGCGGTAATATTTAGATTTTAGATTATCAATAAACTGGCTATGGTAATGAGTTGCAAGAACTTAAAGAAAATACAAGAAATAAACTTTAGTACTTCCCATTTTTTATATATTGTATTAACATTCTTATTGCATTAATTCATTCTATAGATCAGTTAATAGTGTATAGACTTGCCAACATTTTCTATTGGTCAATTTTTCAATTTAAATGGCAGAGTCCAATTTCTCAAGTTGGAAAATGCCTCGCATTTGTAGAAATTGCAGTACTTAGCGTGCTTAAGGATAACAAAACACTTAACATGCGACCTTGACTTGGAACTTGGGGCTTTAATATGCTAAAAAACAATCAATTACTCACACTATTAAACAACGCGACTGTTGTGGAGGTTGAACTTGACGTGGCTTAAGTTGGAAATACCTACAATTTGCAGTCAAGTAGTGCGAGCTTTCCAGGAAGCTTGGGAAAAGTTTGCAAAGCGTGGCGCTACAAGTAACAACGTAAAGAAAATATATGGCTGGCAAGTGCGAAACATGCCAAGGCATTCCACAGCTTGTATAATAACGTTTCAATTTAATACAAGCACATTTTTAAATGTAGAAAATGTCAAATAATTTGACACCTCAAGGTCCTCCGTGTTCCCCCCAAGCTACGCCGTAGACTGAGCTTGAAGCGCGTGTCAAGGTTCAAGTTCCAGTCTGAAGCCTGCTAAAAACTTTCAAGGTGAAGCCTTTTGACCACACACAGCTGACAGCCCATCTAGATGCGAGCCAAGCAGCTAATCACGCATATCTAAGTGGCTAGAATGAATGAAATTTGCTCACTGCTTTTGACAGCCCCCCACCGTAGTTGCTTATTTATTATGAATTTAATGCAAAAACAACCAATTTGAATGGCTATGTCTATGCTTTGTTGAGCAATGTTTACCAATGATTTGTATTTAAATTAGTAACAAATTATGCGGAAAATTCTAAATAAACAAAGAGCGCTCGCTTGATCACACAGGCAAAAGAATTGTGCTGTTGTTTATATTTAGACATGATAACATATTGGCAAGTCCGACTAAAGAGCGAGCCATTAACTTGTTTAGTATGCAGTTGAAGCTCAAGTTGAAATTACGACACGTTTGCCAAACTTCACATTGTTTGCGATTGCGTATACGTAATAAAATTTCAATGGCGGCGCCACCACGACTGCCTACGCACTGCCCTTTGATTTGTGAGGGTTGAAAGCTCTATTACTATAGAGCATGATGTCAACAACAGCAGCAGCAGCATAGACAACGGCAACTGTCTCGCTGGCATTTAGTTTGCTTTTAAGGCCAACCAAACGCGCTGGCACGCGATTCACATTTCACATTGAACATTCTTTTCTTTGTATTTAGCACATCAGCATCAAGCCTTGCAGTGCTGGCATTGCAGTTCGGCCACCGTTGGCTCCGATGGCTTTTGTGGTGTCACCTTCCAGGAGGACAACATACCCTATGAGCAACTGAAGGAGAGCAACAGCAATCCGCTGCGCACCTGCAATAGCAGCATTAACTCCGATCACGAGCGTCCTGTTTGCCGCAAAACTGTGGATGAAAGTAAGCGCACATTTCATTTAATATTTACACTATAACTTACTTTCACTCTTTTAGCTAACGATGGCAAACTCATAACCAAACGCTTTTGCTACTACACCAACAAATCGGATCCTGTGGAGCTTTGCAACATGACCAAACCCGACAACAATATGCGCCGAATATTCTGCGAGGATTGTCTATCAGATCGTTGCAATGGCTCCGCACGTCTGGCTGCCATTTTGGCTGCCATTTTGCTGCCCTCATTAGCCGTGGCACATTACTTGGCCATCTAAGCAGCGAGGCGCGCTGCAATTTCAAGCTCTATTTTAATTTGAAACGTGATATTTTGTTTAGCTACGCAAGCAGCTGATTTATAGTTTATATTTAACTTAGTTTAGTTGTAGTTTGAGCTCTTTTATACTTTAGTATAGTTTGCATACCGTTTGACTTTATTGTTTTTAACTAAATTCTTAAATGTAGTAAACAATTTTTCAGCTAATAGCAAAGCTCTGTCTCCCCACAAACAAGGTATACTGCAAAATACAATATATAAATATTTTAATCATGTGAAAGAATATAAAGTAAACTACATATATGACCATACTATATATATTTAAATTCAATGTAATTACCACAGTTGCACGCATAAACAAAGAGACACCAGAAAAAATAAAGTTCATAAACTATGTGAATGTATTTGTAATTGCTTTTCATTGTATTATGATAATAGACTTAGTTTTAATCCAATTAAGCTGGCGTGTGTTATCTTTAAAGCTACGCTGAGCTCATTATGCCGCACATCCTGCAGCTGGACTCAACCCAACTCACCCGCCCGCCCGCTGTGCCTCCATGCATATCTAATTCAATCTATGCAAATAACAAGTGTATCCCCTGTATGCTCTGATTAGTGTCAAACACTGACGCTGACAGCTCATTTAGTTGCACATTTCTGATTGTTTATCAATGTGGCTCAGCTTAAAGTTGTTGTTGTTGTTGTTGTTGCTGGCCTACAAACCCACTTAAAGCCGTATTGGCTGTTAGTCACAAGCTGAGACTAAGCCAATTAGGCATTGAGCGCCAAGTCACATGCTGACCTCATTTCGAGTCCACAAGTGTGTCCTGCACCGTGTGCCTTGGATTTGTCTTTTGCTGTCACACTGTGCGTCTTCGATGCACCCGCTGCTTACAAAATAATTGAATAAATGCAAATGGCGTGCGTAATTTTATATCGAAATTGCACTAAACAATTTGTTTTCATAGAGGGCAGAGTTGCAGTTTGAAATGCTATAAACTATATGAATTTCGAGCACATAGCAGTCGGTCGATCCTGGCCCGAGAGTGGCGACATTTGTGCTGAAGACGCCAAATGCGGCAGCAACAACTGAAGCGGCTGTTTAATTGAACAATTGATTATTCATTAACTAATGCTTAAATATTTGGAGTATTTATACAATTTTGTTTTTAGCATCAAGACTGTTCTGTCGACTAGGTTTTAATTTACTTTCATGCTCTAAATAGCTGTAAGTCACCAAAACAATTATAAAACTAAAAGAACTAAATGCTTGAATGTAAAAGATATATATGAATTGGTTAAAACTGAATGATATGGCAAAGGAAAGTATAGCGGTGTACATAGGGTAGGATAAGATAAGGAATTTGAGCAAATTAATAGTGTAATTGTCAATCAAATAGAAGATTAAAGTTTATTCTGCAGCTTGGTTTGCTGAGTTGTTAGTTTAAGCAGGCACAGTTAACTATAGATTTTTGTTTATAGTATAGCTGTGAGCTTTTAGCCTGGTGCTCATATATACAACAAATTCAGTTGTAGTTTAAAATTAAACAAAAAGTAACTCGGTAACATTTGTTTTATTGCCATAATTTTGACATTGATCAAACACAAACATCTCAAGAGTTAATTAAGCTATAAATCAGCTCAGTCTGATCTTGCTCAACTAAGTTATAGTTACTCAAAATACAACCTTTGGTTGCTGATGTACAATACATCCTTAGATAGTTTAAAAGAAGGATTCCAATAGCTTGCTGCAGTATCCAAAGATCAATTCCCCACTGTAGGCATGAGCAGCTTAAGGGGAGTCAGACGCTTAATGTTGAAAGCGAAAACACGTATTGCGTATAGAAAGATTTGTTTTGTTTAAAAAGTCAAACAGTAGAAGTTGTTAGTAACTGATCGCTAATGAGATTTGTGCTGAAAGTGATTCATTTGTGTTATTAACTATATAAGCACAAGTAATTACTTTGAGCTGCGAGTATGCTTAATGTTTTAAATGTTGGATTATAAGTCACCAAATACAGAGCCTGCATATGAATGGCTTCATTAGACACTGTAAAAAAATGTGGCTCACTTTGCTAAACAGCAGCTAAGTGCAAATGACTTGTTATCACTTATTTTTTACAGTGCATGCTCGCAACTCTAATACAAAACAAAAAGCAAAGCAAAAACAAATGACAGGAAAAGACAAAACCGGTTCACACACACACACACACACTTAAAGCCGCCTTTGTATGTGTTTGTATGTCACATAGCAAGCCGCTGCTTTGAATTCACTCAAAACAAACATTTGCTGCTGCTGCTGCTGCTGTTGCTGGCAGCGCAGTTGGCAGCGCTTTGAGTGGAATTTGCTGTTGCTCTTGGGGGTTGTACGGCGGACTGGGGCCAGACTAGACCAGATACTCTGGAGGCGGGACAGGCTAGAGACGTTTGTTGAACTACTCAGACGTGCAGCAGACATTGCCCGTAGAGGTTCAAACTTGTGCATTCAGCTTCAGCATAACAAGTGTTTCCAGTTAAATTAAAATCAGAAAATGTTAAACGCAGCAAAGTGTATTTTGGCTCTGGCCGTTATCATTAGCCTGACCAGCATGGGTGTGTATAAATAGCCACAGACACATATAATATACGCAAATTATGAATATACAAATAACATATATCTTTCATTTTATAGCCTTTGCTATCAAGTGCTTTCAATGCGAGTCTCTCTCATCGCCAAAGTGTGGCATACACTTTGAAGAGGAATCCACATTTCTGGTGGACTGCGCTGGCATTGGACCTCCGCGTTATCTGCAAAACTTTTATCCCGTTCGCAATGCCACTGGCTGCATGAAGAAGACCATCGAGAGCTGTAAGTAACCCCCAAGAGCATAAAATGCTACAACTTCAACTATGATGTCATTTTCTACTTCGACTGCCTTTTTTTTTTTGTCAATGTTGGGAGTTTTATGTTTTGCGCAGTTGCGAAATATTGTTTGCTTTTGGTACAGTCATTTTGTATAATTTGTAGATTAATGTTGATTGTGAAAATAATTATGATGTAGGGAATTTTGTTTGTGTAAATTTATGGAAATTATTTTGATATAGTATCAGACAATCTTCCATTAATTGCAGTCCGTTCAGTTTTATTTCCAGATTTTATATTTTACTTTTACTTTATTGACTTATAATGAGTTTTTGAGCAGCTTAAGCATAAATTTATATAATTTTTGAAGATTAATGTTGATTATGGAAAAAATTATGATGTAGAGAATTTTATATTTTGAGTTTCAAATGATTAACACTTAATCTTATATTATTCAAAGTCAGTTCACGTTTCTTTCTAGTTCTCATACAATATTTTCATTCCATGATTCACTTGAAACTAAAATTAGTATGATTTTTAACTAAAAATTTGGTTACTAGAACTTATGCATAAATTACTTGTTTGACATTTCAGTTGAAACTTTATATGCTCAAGCTAACTCGATACTTGGCTAAGCCTTAACATTTCAGCTGAAACTTTATACTTCGAGGTCAATACACAGCCATTTCCACCAATTTCTATTTAGTATAGTTTTTAAATATTGCCTAGCCACAAGACTTGCCCACATGTTTACACTAGTTATTTATGCCCGTAGCATTTTCACACAAGCTTTTCATTGTTAGCAGTTTCCAAACAAAGCGCGGGCTTGTCACGACTTTTTTACCTTTTTTTGATATTGAAGTGAAAGTTATTTTCTCACCCATTGTTGTTTACAGTTAACGGACAGCCACAGGTGCTGCGTAGCTGTTACTTTGGCGATACGGCGAATATACAAAACGCCTGTCAACCGGACGCTGCGCTGCCTTATGTGAAGCAATTGGGCTGCGATGTTTGCACCAAGGACGAGTGCAACGGCTCCAGTGCCTTGACTCCAGCGCTGACTGTGGGCGCGCTGCTGCTGCTGGGCGTGGCACGTGTGCTGGCCTAAATGGATCTCGCTACAAGCTTTAAATGTGTTTTTTGTTTGTTTGCTGGCTTTTGATGTGTTTTTTATTTGCATAAGTTTAATTGCAACAAATTGTGCCTCATTCATTAATTGTATGTATTGAAAATTAAAGTATTTTTACTCTTAAACAAAACGTACTTACTGATTACAAAAAGAGCTGCTGCTGCTTCACTTCCTTTGTTGACTCATCATTTGCTGATTGTATCCAGCACTAATTGTAGGCACGCAAAGCTCATTAAAGTTTGTTATTTATTAATTTCACGCATGCTGAAAGCGAAAACTAAGCTCAAAAGCATCTCAGCTCTGACTCATTTCCAGCCCCAACACCTGGGCATGCTAATTAGTGTGCTCCCATATGAACAATCAATTTAAAAAACAGTCAAAGGTCACGCAGTCCCAACTGTGTGGGTGTCTGTCTGTCTGTCTGGCTGCGTTAATTGCATTTAATTGAGTCAAACTCGAATCACATTTTAAGCTGACAAAAGTGTTAAATTTACAATGCAGAGAGAGTCGCTGCGCAAAAGGTCAAGCAACTGCAGCTGCTTAGATCTTAAGAGTGCGCAGCACTTCCGCCTCAGGCAGCAGCTGCAGCTGCCGCTACAACTCCAATTAACCCAAACTCATTTGGCATAATTCATTAAAATTAACCAATTGAGCTAAAATAGAAAATTATGAAAGAAATGCAGGCTGCCTTGGCTCAAGAGTGCTTCAAATTATGAGGCTGAGGGGTAAGTGTATTAAATTACAATTTGTTGTGGTCAAGCCTGCATATGGGGATGATCTTAATGTGATTAACAGAAATACAGAAATAAATGCATGCATTAATCAATTAATTTTTGTTACTTTCAGCTAATAAATTCTAATTTCGACTCACATTTGTTTAAATCATTTGAAATTTGAAACTACGCACAGCTCAGCGCTCTAACAATTATTCTTATGTAACTTAATTTAACTGTTTTTTTTTTTATTTCATGCCAATTTACTTGCGTGCTTGCAGTAGTTAAGAAAATCTAAATTGTATTACTATGTTACTTGTTAGACATCTAAACTTTGCCTTACTCATTATTCTACAATAAACGAAATTATTCTACAATAACGAAAACTCAAACGTATCGAATGTTTCATTTCCCCCAAAATAAGCTTCTAAGCTTTTAGGTATAAGTAAGAAGCTAAGTTATATTATAAACATGCCATGTAATCAATCAATACATCAATCAAAATCAAGCTCAAGAACTCTGCTCCATATCTGTGGATTTCAATTCAACCTCAAACCAAACTAAAATTTGCTTCGAGTTGGTTTTATATTTCACTTATAAATGAAAGCTTCTCTCAAATATTTTTAATAATAAAACCTCTATAAGTTTTGCGCCTCGTGGGATTTGTTTTCAGCTATTTCATATAATCAATATTTAATTTATTTTAAACTCTTAATTCATAAGACTCCAGAGTAAAATCTTAAAGTTACTTTTCGCACAAATGATTTACTGATAAATAATTTCATTATCGAATGCTGGTTTTGAAAACCGAAAACAAAACAACATTAAATAAACAATAAATAAGCTCGCTCGTTGCAGAGTCAACAAACTTTTGAACAATTTGAGTGAGTTTTTGAGCAATTCTGTGAGAACTGCGCAGCGTGAAATAAACAAAACAAAAACTAGTTTCGATGGGTGTGTAATGATGAATGATTGGAATATAAATAAGCTTTAGAGTAGCATAAAATTTCACTATAACAACAATGAAATGTTAATGACATGCGGCTTTAGAATATTTTTGCTTAGTTAAAAAACAAAAATCTCGCTGACATCATAACAAAACAAGTTTTTTGTGTACATTACAGCGAAATGTTTATATATTAAAAAAAAAAAAACAAATTGCGGTCATTTTGCTTGTGTGTCAAACGTAACAATGCCAAAGACGCAACATTTTGTTTTCAAAGCAAATGATGAAAAAAAACTCACTCAACGCTGAGCGAGTGAGTGAGTGGGTGAGTGAGTGTGAGTGAGCGAAGCGTAGCTGACTAAATTTTGAAATTACTGCCAGTCAGACGCGTAACGTTACTTGAACTGTTCAGTTGGACAAATTATAGCAGCTGCCTATAACTTGTTTTTGTATTCGATACATTCTAAAATTATAAAATGGCGTTTTCTATCAAACAACTGCTGGCTATATGCATTTTGGCCACCTTGGCCTGCACTGGTAACTGCAATTTGGTTTTCTTGTTTTTTTGGACTTGCGCTAATGGCTTAAATTTTGCAGGCTATGCCATTAAGTGCTACCAATGCGAGTCGATCACCAGTCCCAAGTGTGGTGAACACTTTGAGGCCGATGCCAGAAATCTGGTGGACTGCTCTCGCTTTGCGCCGCCCAGTTTCCTGCAGAGCTTCTATCCCGTGCGCAATGCCACTGGCTGCATGAAGAAAGTCATTGATGGTGAGTGTTTAATTAAATTTATGATGTCACAAGACACGCCCATTGCGATGGGGGCAAGCAATTAGCTTGATTAGCTTGAGACGCAGACGAGACGTAGGCATTTAATTAACCTCTGCGCTTACCAGGCGTATGCGTGATGTACGATTATGTTTGTAGTTTTTGGCAAATGTTTCGAATCTCAAATTATTGCCCAACCCAACAAAATTGTGAGAACCAAAACAAAATTGTGTGAGCTGAAGCAAACAATTTTGCCTTGCGCATTTGCATTTTATGGCAATTTTTAGTTTTTATGCTTGGCATACCAATTAATTGAATTAAGATTTAATAATTTATAGTATAAGCAAAACTTGTTTTACAAACATTTTACAAGGCGTGGCTGTCAAGATGAGTGACTAGTCAGCGCTATTTTCATTTATATTACGTATACGCAATTAAAGCTACTCTACGAAGTTTGCGGTTTTGCTTACTTTTCGTATTGTTAGACATATTTAGTCATGCCTAAAGCACTGGCTAGGGCCCAAACAGGTTGGCACAGCCATTAAACTATAAAGTGTTGCAATTACCGCCGTAGAACTGCGTATTATAGTTCTAGCTCGTCTCAGTTCGTCACTTGTAGGTGTAGCAGAAGTTTTGCTCAGCGAACAAACGCAACAGACCTTGAAATCAATCAGCAGCGAATGCACAAATATCACAAACTCTGACACTGATTAGCATTTGTTAGCTATTGTATAAAACTGTTAAGACGCCGCCGCATTTGAACTTCAGTGACGCACTCCATGCCCGCCACATGTGTAAACATTTATAATATAATTTTTATTTTCTTTACATTAGTGCCCGGTCGTCCGCAAATCGTGCGCAGCTGCTACTTTGGTGACATCAGCCACACGGAGACGGGCTGCCGTGCCGATCCTGCTCTGCCCTTTGTCAAGCAAATGAGCTGCGATGTGTGCGCCAAGGACGAATGCAATGGCTCCAGCTCTTTGGCTCCCATTGCTGGCGCAATTCTGTTGTTCTTTGGCGTTGCACGTCTCTTGGCCTAAATCAAGTATTCTCTCTCTTCATTCAGATTAATCAAGTGTCTGTCAATTATTTAATATCTATGTACAAACAACAAATTTGAAATCTGCATAAATCTTTTTCAACAAAACAAACGCAGTTTTCCAATAAATTAAAGTTAAGTTGGTAAGTTTTATTATTTAGCTGCGTTTTATGTGTGAAACATCAGCTGCTACTTATTCGAAATGAAAATATGCTGAGCCTAAAATGAATTCAATTCGTATATAACATAAAATTATTTTTAATTTGTGACATAATTGAATTGAATTTTTTTTTTTGGAATGATGTCATTTTGCGATCAATTTGCTTACAGCATAATTTTGTTTACTACACAGCTTGGACTGAGTTAATTGAGCTATTAATTAAACTACAAATATTGAAAAAAATTGTTTACAACTACAGCAGAAAATTGTTACTAAAAAGTAGCTGAATAAAAGATATTTATTTAAATTCAAATGAATCCGGTTGTCAGCAAAATTATTAAAATTGTAGTGAATTCTTTTAAGAAATTACCAAAAATCACGCAGAAAATCACGTACTTTGCTAATTAGTTAAAAAGTAATAATAATAATATTGCTAACAGGATGACATAAGCCTAGATGTGATTTGTGATATGATTTTTAATTATGTCCTTTTGTCTTTCAGTAGTTAGTTCAATGTTAATGTGCCTAAGCAAAGTTCGAGCTGCCATTGCACAATTAAAACTCTTGCACGCACACAAGTGAAGCGCCCACGCACACACACACACACATAGAAAGGCAAACATTGTTGCTCTTTAGTTGCTGCTCTCGCTCTCTTCGCTGTTGATTATAAAAAGTAAACGAAGAGTTTGCACGTAATGCGTACATATGTTTTATATATTTGCCTCCAAGCACATATGTCTGGCTCTATGTGCACATAGAAAAGTGTATAAATATTTGTTTTTAATGCTGCAGAACGCGCGCGCACGTCTGAGGAAAATTCATTAAATTTAGCCAGTCAGCCAGCCAGCTTGAATAGGTGACGGCCACAAAAGTTGCCCAGACTGATGTATGGGCCCAAAGCGAGCAGCGATGAGCGAGCGCAAAGAGAGGCGCCCAGCAAAAAGTGGAATTTGGAAACGTTTAAGCATTATTTTCAGTACAATTCCGAACGCGAGCGATGACTGACAGACGGGCTGAAGCGACGTGTAGCGTAGCGTAATATTGCACTAGTGAAGAAAACACCGGAAAAACAAAAATAAAATCAATGCAAATGCAAAAGTACAAATACAAAAAGAAAACTCTATGTGCCAAACGATTTGTTGTGCAGTTGACGTTGCAAAATAAATTAAAGTGAGCGCTCATCAAAGTCAAAATAAAAAGAAATATATAGCTGACATATATAGCTGTTCCGTTTATACATGTGTAAAATTAAATTATTGAAATACATATTTGCAAAAAGCACTAAAACTATAGCCAAGGCGTGCTGAGTGAAAAATTTATAAATACAAATAGCACAAACAACAATAATAATAATAATAAAACCACAAAGAATTTCAGCGCTTATCCATAAACCAATTTGGGCAAACACTTGTCTAGATCTTAGCGCAATCGTCTTGCCTATTTATTTACCCATTCAACATGCAATATTTGGTTTGCTTTGGCGCACTCTTCACACTCTTGGCCACAGGTTTGTTATCATCATCATCGCTGTTGTTGTTGCCGCTATTTGTGTCCTTGCCCATAAATCTCAAGTGTATTCTATTCTATTCTCAATGCCAAACAGCTGACGCCATCAAGTGCTACGCATGCGAATCGGTCTATGAGGCAAGCTGTGGTGAAAATTTTCACATTGAGAATCATTTCAAATTCGATTGCGCGCACATTGCCCCGCCGCGTTTCCTCGACCACGAGTTGGCCAACAAGAATGCCACTGCCTGCCTCAAACGCGTATTTCGTGGTAAGTTCACTGGGGAACTGGGGAAATTCGCTGGAGCTTTAATCATTCACCACACACACACACATCAATTGTTTAAAGGTCTTATTATAGTTCCAATTGCATATATAACAATAACGTTGATAGCGATTCAATCGTTTGCACTAGCAATGGGGATTGCCAAAGGGTGCAGCAGCCTTTGACAGTGAACAGTATTTATTATTAATTAAGTAATCAACATAAGTCAAGACTAGGTCAGATACTATTCGATTTTTAATTGTTTGTTGTACTCTGCACGCATTAAAGTTACTTTGGATTTAAGAACTTAAATTTGTTGCAGATTTTTGACAATTTAGGCAACAATAAACAAATTGCTTAATTATAGAAGCACCCATGTGTCTAAAAGGGCATAAAATAGTTTAAATCTTTTACAATTCTACAACTTTTATTAACATACAAACTAAACAATGCTCTAACAAACAGGAATTTATAATACAGACTCTTACTAGTCTAAGAAAATATAAAATTAAAGATTTTGTCAAGTTGCAGCTTTTGAAAATTTAATATTTTAAAGAAAAATCATAAATACTTCTCAATAAATTGATTGAGATATATTAATATATGTAATTATTAACATATTGTTTACTTTTAACACACATGTTAGAGTTTATTACAATTTTACAGAATTTTTACTTATTCTTCTGCATCTGCATTTCATCAAAAAAAAAGCATTCGGCCAAAATAGATGAAATGCATATTATAAACATTCGTCATCAAGTTAAGGCTCGCTCTGAGATATTATTATTATTATTTAAATTAGCATATTGACAAATGAAAGCAATGCATATATAGTTGATTTACTCTTGTGAAAGAATATTTAGTAGTATTCATACTACACTTTTTGTCAAATGTAGCTGTGTTATTCGCTTTTATTTTTTATTGATTATTTTATTATTTTTATTTCTAAATTTATTACAAAATATTTAAAAACCACCAGTTAACTTGCAGAAATCTAAATTAATGAATCACAAATATTGTTGTTGCTTAAAGTATGCAACACTTTTTAGCAAACTCAAATAAAGTTTCGACTGGACAATCAAACAAAGAAATTAAGTTTGTTTGATGCTTTCTATTACATTATTAAATGGAATGAATATTCTTAACAAATAAGAATAACCTGCACTTTCTGCGCATATTTAATTTCAATTTTTTATGTAAAACAAACAAACAAGAGTGCGTATCTACCGAACACGCCTTTGAAAAGTGTCGCTCATTACTTTATACACCGCTACTATAATTTGTCAGCTACCTGCTTTGATGACCCAACCCAGAATGCTAACTTTGTTACATTTCATTTCGCATAGTTTATAACAATTAAGCGAATATTTACAATTTATGAGCAAGCAAATTTGTTGCTTGGCAAAATGTGAACAATGTGTGTTGTGTGTTTAGCGCATAAAATGCTAAGACGAAGATATGCGAAATTAGCACAGTAGTGTAGCGATGTAGGGCTGTATGATACATTACAGTACAGATTATTCGAGTGAGGACGGTGAAATCGAGACACGAAGGATAATAATCGCGCTGTATATTTTGGAATTCTTCCTATCGTTGAGTCATAGATACAATTAGCTGAGACTGATACATCAGTGTGACCTTGCATCGCAATTGAGAATCTATTTCGGTCAATATCTACCTAGAACCGCCACATTATATGGCGAGTAATTGGTCTTAGCTGGGACTTGGAGCACGCTTCATCGTGTTTTAGCCTTATATATGAGTCTCGTCGGACCACATTGCTTCAACGCGTCCTTCCTCGTCACTTCGTATAATTTGACAGTTGCTTTAGCCAGCTGCGGCGATCGATGACTTGTTATCGCTTGTCAGCGCCAACAGCTGTGCTTTGTTCACTTGATTTCAACTGCAGATCTTACGAGACTCCACGGGGCTTGGAAGAGCTTGCGCGCGGTGGAATTATGATAGGTCGGGCAGGTGGCATTAAGAGAAGAGTGTACCAGGAGAGCTTGTTTGTATCAGTCCTACGCCATCTAACAAATAATAACAAGATATATATTATTTGAGATATATATCCTTATGAATAAACTCGATGTTATATATTTTGTTAAGTGTGTATGTATAAAATTATACAAGATATAGCCCAATAATATATGAACGTCTAGCACTATGTGTGGCCCGCATCAGGACGAGCGCGCTAGAGCAACTAACAGTAAACAACAGGTGTGCAACCGCACTCTAGCACGCGCACGACACCAGAGCATCACTATATAAAGTGCACGGTGTCCGGGGCCATTACTATATGCTTCTCATCAATGAGTCGATCCAGACGATCAGTTTGCTAACTTTGCTCTATCCTCGGATTCTGACTCCACAACTCGCAGACTCATCGGACCGGCCATTTGTATACTTCATATAGGGAGAGTCATGTACTAGATTGCGGTCAGGCAAATGAAAAGCAAATGTGTTGTACAAAGCGAAAAGAACACAGAGCAAGCGAAAAAACGAAAAAAAAAAAGAAAAAAAATAAACCTCATTCAGAATGCGATTGCTTGGCTCAGTCTCGCGTGTGCAGCTCATAAGGCTAGTCGAGCCAATTCCCGACCATGTGACTGTCGATCGAAAGCAACAACAACCAAAGCAAACAAAGGCTATAATCATACATGCATCCCAACACAACATCATCATCATCATCTGTTTAGCTTAACACGCACAGCAGTTTTTGCTCACCTGTGTGCGAATCGCGCGCATCATTCAGTGGCCAGTGGCATAGAGAACGTTGGCGGGATGTTGCTGTTGCGCGCTTTGCTGCTCGTCACGCTGGCCGCCGCAGGTGAGTCCGTCCACACTGGGCGACATATGTAGATGTACGTGTTGCTGTTGCTGTCGTTTCACACATTGTTGACACACATATTTATGCATGTCGTCATCGTCGCTTTGCAGTCTTTGCTGTTACTTGCTATGAATGCGATTCGGTGAATGATTTATATTGCGGCGTGGATGATTTTCAATCGAATGATATTGCCAAAACGGATTGCGATGCCATGGAGCTGCCCCAAGCAGATCAGCCAGTCATCTATCTGGAGAGACCAGAGACAGCTTGTTTAACCAAATACTACAAGGATCGTAAGCAACAGTCAATTTAATTTAAACCAACCAGTAACAAACTTTTCATTCTACAGCTTTAGCTGCTGCTGCCGATGCGTCCTTTGTGCGTCGCTCCTGCGCCTTTGGCGACTTGACTGCTTGCGATACACAACCGGATCCGGTTATGCCGCAGCTCGGCTTCCTAGGCTGTGTCTTTTGTCACGGCGATCTGTGCAACGCCAGCCCACGTCATGCGCTTGCCTCATTCTCCTTGCTGCTGGCACTTGCGCTCTCAATAATTATACATTTAAATTTTTGATATTTTTGCAACATTTCTTTTAGTTTATTTGATTTTTGTTTCGTATTTTGACATACACTAAAATGATTTAACATACATATATGTTTAATATATTTAATAATATAGAATTGGGCATATTTAATTTATACGTTTATTACTGTGTATATGTGTGTGTAATTGAAGGCAAAAAAAATCGAAATAATATTTTAATAAATTATTAATAACATTAACAACACACGTTCTATTTCAAATAGCAAACACTGCATATATAATATATATATTTATTATAATATTTGTTTAGATAATTGTAGTATATTTCAACTTGCTTTCGATATCTTCAGTTGGCTTCTATATAGTAGTATATATACGTATGTATGCTGGTAAGTATATTGTATATTTATAAATAACACATTTGAATGATGCAACACTAGCTGCACTATATCATGCAATAGAATCTGTAAAAAATATCGAAACCTAACAATGACTACACATAGAGAACAATCCATATACATATATAATAATTATAATCATAATAGTTGTACAAAAAACAGTGTAAGCAATTGTATTTACAAAAGATTGATAACTGTCGTTGCTTGTTGTGTAGTAGTTGGCCAAAATACTGTTCACACACACACACACACACGCAAACGATTAGATCAAACAACAAGCAACAGTTTCAACAAAAATTTGTATGCTTAGTCAATCAAGTCGAGTTAAAACGTTTTTATCAACAGAAACAAATAACAAATACATTTCTCAACTTAGTTATTGTTTTGTTTATAGGCTATAAGGTGTTATAAATTTTTAATGCTGCTTATATATAAAATGTTTATTAACAACACAGAGAGTTTAAAATATAATAAAACTATTCGCACTGCCGCTGCCAGCGCACATTACATTGCTTGTGTGTGTGTGTGTGTGTGTTGGGAAATTGTTAATGTGTTGGAGTACCAGCTCCGAAAAGGATTTTGCACAACAAGTGCCCTTGAGTGTAGAATTTATTGTTTTAAACAGCGGCAGCGGCAGCAGCAACAACAAATTTGAAATTTCATTTTATTTTATTTTTTTTTTTGGCATATTTTGTTTACATTTAAACAATTTAGCTGTGAGTTCGTTGTAGATTGTAACAATTCGCTTAGCAATTGCTAAATGGGCGTGCAACACAAATAACCGTTAATGTTGCCACACACATGTTTAATTTTATTTATTTTCATCGTTTAGTTTGTTGACTAGATAGAATTTGATAGAAAATGAAGCTTACAAAAAATAATAATTGAGCATAGCGCAGTGTGAAAAAGTTATAAATAAAAAAACAACTTAAAAACAATTGAATTTCGTTAGCTATTGCTTGATGGGGGCATAAATGAGATCAATTTAACATGTGTGTGCAACCAACGCTGCTGTGCCTGCAACTCTTTGCCTCTTGCCACAATTAGCTGCACGCCCAAGTAGCTTTAGTGTATGTGTGTGTGTGTGCGAACAACATTACTCGACTGCACTTTTATTGTTATTGTTTAATAGCTAAATATCAAGCAGAGTTAACCTTTTGTTGCGGCAAATGTTTTCCAACTAGTTCAGAAATTAAAGAGCTCCAATGTAATATACAAATTATATAATTTATACACATAGTAATAATAATATTAATAACATATATAACGAATTCAGTCAAGTCAGTAAATTTGGTTTACAGAAGCAGAACAAAAATAATTAAAAATATATATATATTGTAATGTAATTACAAGTTAACAATTTTCTTTCGCTCTCGTTTCATATCTCAAGTTGTTTTTTGTTTTGTTTTGTGTTTGCTTAGATTGTTTTTGCTTTTGTTTCGTTTTAAGGAATATAATTTGCGTTTTTGTTTGATGTCTGCAGCTCAAACTCGTAATATATATAGAAACAGTTTATACGCTTTACGATTTACATTTAGATATACACATTACATTTAAAATTATATAGTATTTATATACGTTAGAATAACAACTATATTACTAAATATATATATGTTGGTTTTGTATGTATGTAAATAATTTCAAAGCTTTGCGTTTTGAAACATTTTAACTCACAGAGTATTTCCATTATAGCATATATAATTTGTTTATCGCTTGATTTAAACGTTTAACATTAACACGACGACGACAACAACAATGATGACGACGACAACAACGACAAGAAGCAGCAGCAGCAATGCCACAAGACTCCATTTTTATTACATAATTATAAATAAGTTTTTATATATTTCTCATAAATGTTTACACGTTGATTTTGCAGCCGTTTCCGTTTCAGGCCGGAAACCTAAGCACACTGCACAATGCCTGTGTATGTGTGTGTGTGTGTGTGTGTAGTGGTGCGCATGCAGGGATGAGTTTTGGTTGTGTTGGTGTGAGGAGAAGCGTAGCTGAGTACGCCGCTGAGCACTTTTGAACATCGGCGGGCAATTTGGTGTCGTGTACTGAGTTTTCTTTAGATGCCAACAAAGCCGTAGACCTCCAGTACGCGTATCTCAAAATCTCCAGATGGACACAGCGGCGGATTGTTGAAGGTCTTGCAGCCGTCTGTCTTGCCAAAGCGAATGTTCTCATCCATCCAAATAGCTTGGCCCTCACTGCAAGCAAATGCATTGTGATTAGTGATTGAGATTATGAAATGCTCTCTAAGCTTACCCGCCGCCAATTGTTATCATTTTGGAGTCAGCAGCCATGAAGAGCTCAGAGCTGTGACCCAAGTCGCGGTCGCCCTCAATACCCACCCAGGGGTACTTGGCGCGCTCGGGATAGAGTGAGAACAAAAAGGTTTCGCCTGTGCCAAAGTAAGCCTGTCGCTGGCCCTTGTCATCCTTGACATTGCGCTCGAACCAGCGCGAGGAGCAATAAGCGCCAAATACCTACCAAGCAAATAAGTTAATTGTAGTGTTTATATATTGATAATGTAGCTTACCTCATTGTTGCATGTCTTGATCATCAGCAGCGTCGGCTCGTGCTGCTCGACGCGCACATAGAAGGTGGTCAAGGAGCAGCCGTGCTCCTCGGTGGTGTAGAGCAGCACCGGTTGGTACATGGTAATGCGCACTGGGAGCCAGGACCAGAGCGTGAATAGCTAAGTTAAGAATCCAAAGGCAAACAAATTAGTTTTATGCTTATTGAAATGCGCTTGCTAATTAGGCAACTTGTAACTACGTTGAAATTAGATATTAAAATCAAAAAAGTTTTGGGTTTAGCATTAGCCAATTTGTAATAAAAAACAGTTAGCAGAGTGGAAAATATGCACATACAGTTACATTTGTATGTTAACGCACACACAAAATCATAAATAAAAAAAGGCATTTTTATTTGGGGGGGCGGGGTTTGAGGCGTGGGTAAAACAAAACACAAACTAAAACTAAAACAGCGAAAATTACAACAACAGTAAACTAAAAGCCAAGTTAATACAATAATCAAACAATTATTAAAACATATATGCGCATAAATTTCGTTAACTACAAAACAAAAAGCTAGCGGCGTCGGCAGCAGCAGCGCAGCGCAGCAGCAGCAGCATAGCCAGTGACTGTCAAACTGTAAAATGACAAACGAGTTGGTTTTTTTTTTTGATTTGGAAATGGGCATGAATTTTTGTAATGTTTGTATGCAGCACTATGGAGTTTAGTTTACCAATACATGGACACACACACGTACACATATATAGAGAGAAAGAGAGAGAGAGAGAGTTGTTTGAGAGAGCAAGATAGAGAGCGAACTATTAGATTGTACTTGGTTAAGTTTTCTCTAAAACGGCACAGTTTGGTTTTGGATTTTTGATTATTTTGTTGTTTTGGATAGAGGAAAATAGTTTTTGCTTTTGGTGTTTCACATTCGCATGTTTGGTTGGTTGGTTGGTGGCTTTGGTCGGTGTAATATGCTTACAAATTGTCTATCCGTCCAGGTTTTAATGAAATTCGTTGTGCCCGGTAAACCGAAATGCTATGAAAAAAGATGATGTCAAAATTAGATGCGCAGCACGATTTTCTCGAATGATGCAATGGCATTTATACTTATTATTTTGGCTGTAATGCATGCAGTGCAGTCAAAGGTTAGTTATTTAATTTAACAATTATATTTGTAACAATTTGTTTTCCAAAGGCGCCACTTATAATTATGAGAAACTTCACTTGCCTTACCTTGGCGCCAAATTCAAATAAAAAACAAATTTATTGCATACAAAACAGCATGCAACAGAGAGAGAGAGAGAGAGGGGGCGTGTGTATAGTGGGCGGGGGGCGTGGCGCAGTCAATAGTCATACATAGTGTGTAGTATAGTGAATTGGAACAGTTTTGTGGGCAATTTGAAAGCAATACATAAGTTGGTGTGTTTATATAATTGCTTAGAAAAATTATAAACCATTTAGTTATAGCATTGGAATAAAACTAGCATATAGTAGAATACTTCAGTTGGAGCTTGGACTCGAGCTTAACACTTACATCATCGTTCTTACAGACTTGACTTTTGAGATTGTGTATGGGATAGACGCCCATGGCGATGGCTCTATGACCGGGCGACTTTTCGCCCTATATATATATATATATGTGATATATATACAGTGATTTATGATTTATGGCAAATGATATATATTGTTTGTTGTTAATGTTGTTGATACAAAGCGCACGCATTTCATAATTATTACAAATTGTTGTTGTTGTTATTATAAATTTTTGTATTTTTGTTATTGTTTCAGGTTCATAGTTTGCCAAGGCAGCGCAAAATACAAGAAAGAATAGAAATAACGTTTTTATATATATATATAAATATAGTTAGATAATATAAGATTTCGTCTTTTGTTTGTTTGAATTATGTATTTGGCCTTGGAGTGCAAATTATGTGCTGAAGTAAACGAAAAAGTTGGAAAACTAAAACTCTGGTAAATTTAATGTTTAAGCATGTTTTATGTTTAGTATTTTTGTAGTTTGTGTTGTTCTTAGATTGGATAACAGGTAAGAGTAACAAGACGGCAACAACAGCTTCATATCAAAGTAATGTTAGTTTATAAACAAAAGGAACTGCAGCAAGTAAACAATATAAAATATGCGCTATAAAATAAACTAAGCTTTAGTTTAGTTTGTAGCGCTAGCAGTTTTAGCTAGAAAATAGCTAAAATTGCTCAAGACTTGTAACAAGCAGCAAAATTTTCAAAAAACTCAACACAAAACTGTTTTTTTTTGTTTAGTAGCCTGCATTATGAAAAACAAAACAAGCAGAACAGAATTTTTCAATAACACAGCCGGCTAATAACAGTTAAATGTATATTATATACAATCGATATATAGCCTCATACCAAATTGCGACAGCTCTCGGAGTGCAGCTTCTAGTTTTGTTTTTCAATTTGAATTTATATTTGTTGATTGTTGTGTTTCAGTTGTTGTTGTGGTTGTAGTTGTTGTTGTGGAAAGAATACAAAAACAATAAATCAATATATATAGTATTAAATACAGTTTAAGTTTTAAGTGCTGTGTGCTTTGTGTTTGAAAACAAAGTAAGAACTAAAGTTAAAACTAAGTTTGGAGTGCAATATTCCAAAGACCCTTGACTGGTTATATAACGCGAGCGAAAACTAGAGCGATATATATATAGAGAGAGATAGAGAGAGAGACAGGTGGATGGGATTTGTTTGTTTATGTAACTGGGAAGTTTCTGTTTGCTTTTGTTTTGAACTCAGTGCGACTTTAGTTAACGTACCTCACGTATGGTCAATGTATGCGACATCATTTGAATGTTGACCTGCGACTGACTAGTGGGCAGATTATCACTTGAACGCGATTTGATTAATTGCTTCGAGCCGCTGCTGAGCACGCTACGACTTTTCAGAGTCATTTCAGTCTTGATAAATATTCTAGATATATACTGGGTGCTGCCAATAAGAATAACTGTGAGCTTATATATATTTTAATATATTTAGGTGGCATACCTGAGTCCCCTAATACTAAAAGCGGCATGCAGCAGCTTCGCTGGCGATACTGGTATCTTCTTGCAGAACTTGATCAGCGCATTGCCAATGTCGTTTTTAATATTATCCGGACTCCATTCGTTGTTCGACTGGCATTCCTTGTGAAAGAGATTGATGATGACCAGCGCCACCCGATATAGCACCTTGATGCCCTCATGAAAATAGCAATCCATAATGCGCACCAAATGCTGAAATGGCAGACCAGCTAAAATCCACCAGCACCAGTCCATGAAAACGCGCTCCAGCTTCTGCCCAGGGCAGATGCGTTGAAAATACGCAATGGCACTTTTCTAAAATAAATATAAATTAATTAATTAATTATATATGCGTTACATTAATCATTTCAATTTGTCACTCACTGTGTGCTTTTTGGCAATTTGCATAACCGTTTTCCAGGTCACCTCATGCTGCAATTTGGTTTGATTAATGAATGTCTTCTCCTTGCTGCCCACGAGTCCTGCCAGGCACAAATAGGCTTCCTCCTCTGCAAATAAATAGAATAGAATTATATAAACTGAAGCTGCATTCATTTTATTATGTGACTAGCCTAAAGCTTAACTCATTCGCTCTGTAATTTAATTACACAATTTTCAAATGGCAATTTGCACTGCAGTTTGCAGTTTCTACTTTTTTATTTGTTGTTGTAGCCTGAGGTCGTTACACGTTCCATGTACGTTGCTGCGGTTGCGGTTGCGGTTGACAAGCGCTGCGGCTGCCTGAAGATTACAATGGGGAGCGCTTGAGCAGGCGTTGCCGCAATGACGCTGCATATTTTTGTAGCAACTGAACAATTATAAATTAAATAGCTGCCAGCTATGCCGTAATGCTATATTAAATTATTAAGCATACGCATATTTAGTTAATTTATTAGTTATGCTGCAAATGGATAGATTTAATTCGATTTTTCGTTCACTTATCGTGCTTCGGCCTCATTAGCACCACCCCAATGGCTGTATGCCCAACTGATTACAGTAGCAACAAATACAACAACAATTGGCTAATAATACTTAAAATGCAATTGTGTAAGCTTTGTTATTGTTTAACAGCCAATTAACAATCAGTGCTTGGCAGCTAATTATAGCAACAAACTGTAGCTTTAAGTGTCATTTAGATATCGCCTGACTTTAGAACTGCATATATACTCAACTAACTGATAAGCATTGATTTGAGCACAACAATGGGCTTGCAATTGCAGTTTAAACTCTGTTATCATCAGCTGACGCTCTTATCAGCGCAGCTTCGCTTCAATGCAGTCTGAGCTGGTTTGGATTAGTTAAATTCTGTTCTAATTAGAATAGCTCTGGGTGCTCCGGCTGCGTTTCAAAACAAAACAATATTTAAACGTTTATTATCAATTGTGTGTACAATTCAAATCTGTTTCAAATCTGAGCAATCCATGTCCATATCTCTGCGCTTATCACTTACGGAAACTCAAACGGACTCAAGATAAGCTCTAAAAATGTCTCTCTCTATTTACTTTGTGTATTTTTATCATTAAATATTTGCTGTTAAAACTATTTTAAGCAACTGACGCACATTACAAAGCTGTGCAGTGGCTTTCATTTAAATTAATCGTGCACTAATTGTCAACTGCAATTGCCTTTGGCAATTAGACAATTGGGCAACCTCAAGGGCGCAGCGCAAGAGGCAAAAGTTTATGACAGCGCACAATTGACTTGATAAGCAGTCACATAATAATAATAAAAATAGAATTTTAATAAACACAAACTAGTTGAATTCTCAGCAGCTCATTGCTCATTTCCATTTTGACGTCAACGAGCTTGGGGCTAATTTGCAGGCATTTTAAACACCTTTGATATATCACAGACATAGCTCAATTAAACATTTATAGTTGAGAGAAAATCGTATCACGCGATGGGCAGAGAAAAAAACAAAAGCAGCGACTGTTTTAATTAACTCAGCAAGAGCGAGCAAAGAAAAAAGCAGAAATATATTAGCATAAACAAAAACAAAGTTGAGCAGCTAAAAATAGTATCAACAATATAAACACAGGCTGCAAATTTAAATACAAAAACATAATTTATGACTGGCGACGCTCAAATTGAGCATAAAAACTATGCGCAAGCAAATGTTGCTCTAACTAAAGATATAGAAAAATAATAATTTATAAATAAAATTGCTATTTTTGCCACTAAATTGTAGCAAAAATAACAAAACAGCGCATTAAATGATATTTATTGCTTGTAGCAGCGAGCTTTTAACAGGCAGCGCAGCAACTCAGCTCAGGACTCAATGAGCTAAATAACTAAAACTAACTTTGATATTTGCAGCTCAACATTATAAATAAAATGTAAACATTATAAACATTTTACATAGCAGCGAGCTTTCTACACCCAACACAGCTACTCAGGACTAATCAACACTCACTCTTTTATTCAAAGAGCGTCAAATTTATTTGATATAAAAGTAAAGCCGCGCTAAAACAAATATGCATAAAAATCAACAATGTTTGGGTAGGGCATAAACAAGAACAATAGAATAACAAACACAGCACATAAAACAAAAGTAAACGTAGCGCAAAAAAAAAAGCAAAAATATATTAAATGTGCGCATTTGTTTGGCTTGCTTGGGCTTGGGCTTTGGGGTTGGGTTGGCCAGAGCTGGGTACAGCTGTTGCCCAATTTAAATAAATTTTATGCACACGAACTAAAAATAATCAGTGGCTGCGTTATTAATGGAAAATTAAGTGTCACATGAGAAATTGGACTACTAAACATTTGTTGAATGTGTAGTTGATATTTCTCAAACGACGTGATAAAAAACTAAATAAATAAAAGAAATTTGCATAAAACTCAAACAGCAAAGCAGACGAATACGATACGAAATGACGTCAACAAGATGTCGGGCAACAAATACAAAAAAAAAAAGTAATGCAAACTGCCAATAGCGCTAACCCAACCCGCGCCGCCTCACCAGCCAAAGCCATACAATTGTATATATATAAACGAGAGTACATGATGTACATTAATTCATTGTTTTTATGTGAGACTCTTGAACTTGAAATGCACACACATTTGACTGATTGAAAATGCAGCTCAATTTTTTTTCGTTTTTAATTGCAGCTATAAAGATTTTCGACGCGCTGCTTAAAGCTTTCGATATCGCCGATCTTTTGCTTTTCGGGTCTGATGTGTTTACGTTTTTCTTAAACACAAACAATGGAACTTTGTACCGCTCTAAGCAGCCTGTAGGTCCCAAGTCTATAGACTATTTTTAGCGACTGTCTGCCACCTTGAGCGAGCGTCTCTGCCCCGGAATTACATTTCCAAACAGCAGCAGCGGCGGCATTTACAAGCTTTTCGCACCGTGTAAACAAACCTCCAAAACAATGAGACATTCGTACAGATCAGACCGACTGAGTCCGTATATATAGACTGCACGTACTCTGCTGTCGACCTCTCAGCTCTCGACTATCAGTTGCAGCTTTATCAGCTTACAGGCCCCGTTGTAAGCGCGTCATGTGCCTCACTTTAAGTCGCATATTCAACAACAACAACAAGAGTTGCTGCATCTCGGCTATTAATCGATACCAGCAACTAGGTATATATTTCACAGATAGTACACACTATATAGCTAGTCTAATTTTAATGCGCTGTATACTTGAACTCAAAGCTAGAAATCGATTAATTGTCTTGTTGTTCACAGTTTCAAAGTAAATAAAATATAAATAAAGCTAATGGGGGTGTTCAGAGTGCAGTGTGCAGCTCAAGATTAAACAGATTTCAATATACCTATGATTATATATTTGAAGGGTTAAGACCTACAGCTGTCAGTTCTGGCTCTGGCATTGCGGAAATTCTGACAACAGAATTTTCTGTGTTTACATTTCCGTTTAAAAAAGATTTTTTGTTTCTTGAAATATTATTTTGCATTGTAAATAAAATTTGTTTCCACATATTTATTAATTTATGGCCTATGCTTCGGCTACAACAATTAATTGATAGCCAGTGGTGAGCGGTTCTGCCAATCTCCACCAGATTAATCCAATTTCAAACGGCTTATTGAGCGAAAATATAAGAAATATGCTTTGTTGACTAATTGGCGAACAGCAACAAATTAAGAGACGGCAGCCAGACGAGCGAGCCTGATAAGCTACACTACAACAATAGTTGTATTAACAATAACAAATAATAAATGCGCAACTATTAGCGGGTTGTGAACTTCAGAAAGACGCACATTAGTTAAACAAAATAAATTGTAATTTTTTTTTGACTCAAATTAAAGTTATTCCAATTAGCTGCTCATTGGCTATTGACTGAAGCGATTAGCTAGAAAATCACGATACATCAATTTGCGCAGAGCTGCGAGTTAAACTTGAGTTGGGGCTGGAACATTATACACTTGTCTATATACGATTTACAATTGTGCCAATTAATTGTGTCTATGTATTTTGTGAAGCGCTAGAAATAATAATGCAAACAAATATTAACAAAAGATGCGCATTCGTCACTCGCTACTCGTTACAACTACAACTCGCTCGCCTGAAGTTTGTTTTCATTTTTTTTTCCAGCTTACTTGTTACTCGCTTCTCATTGTTGCTATCACTCGCTGCTAGCCAACCTTTTCTTTTTGATCTGGACTACTCTTTGTTGATTACTCGTTGTTGCTACAACTCGCTGCAAGCCTAGCGTTTGCTTATTTTTTGTCAACTCGTTACTGTTCAGTCGCTACGCGTTATTACTACAACTCGCTGCAAGCCTAAAGTTTGTTTTCATTTCTAAGCCTTGCTTCCTTTTTATCGATTCGCTACGGTTCACTCGCTACTCGTTGTTGCTACAATTCGCTGCTCTCTTTTTCTTAGCTCGCTACTGGTATTACTACAACTCGCTGCAAGCGTAAAGTTTGTTTTTATGCAATCCAGCTTACTCGTTACTGTTCACTCGTTATTACTACAATTCACTCGCCTAAGGTTTGCTCTCTTTTTTCTTCTACTCGTTACTGTTCCACTCACCCGACATGAAATGCAAAAGTATCGCTGTAATTGGATACAATACTGGACTGTAGGTAATATCGGGACAATCATAGCCAAGCACATTCACAATCCGATCGGCCACAGCGCGTCCCGTGCTGGTCAAATGATACGGCAAACAATGTGTGGCATCCACAAATGCGGGCAGCATAATTGGCCGCTCCGACAGCTCCGTAGTGCCAAAGACCTAAACGAAATAATTATTGATTAAATGTTTAATTTAGTTTAGAGCATGGCAGCCTTACCTGATGCACCATCTCCCAGTAGAAGCCATCTAGCAGATTTTGCTTGGTCAGATGCTGGGCGCATAGGGCTGGCCACAATTGCGAGCGTATTGCCGAATTGATGGGCCAATAATTCTCTCTGAGTATTTTCTTAACATCGCCTTTCTTGTTCTGCTGCAGCAGCTGCTTGATTTCGGTGAATGAGCGCAGTGCCGGCTCCTTGCCTGCAAACAAACAAAAAAAAAAAGCAAATCAGCATTAAGTCACAAGTCAAGTTGTCTGAGTTTAGCCTAGGTCAGTGCTAGAGTCGCTATTCTAATGCTAAACAATAAATAAAAATCAATTTCATTTTACAGCACGCACATACAGAAACTCAAATTATTGCGCGCAATAAAACAAGTTTGTGTACTAAATTAAGTCGCTTTATTTATAGTGTGGAGACACAAATATTTCGCTGGTCAGCTCAAGTGGGGGGCAGGCAGCTGATAAGTTTTAACGCCTCATATGACACATTGCCAAACTGATAAGCGCCACAAGCATAAAATCCCATTGAACTTGTATGCTAAGGCTGTTGGTCAAACACGAAATACAAATGCAAAGAAATTAAATGCAGACTAATTTGCAATTACTCATGCATTACAGCTATATAAAAAAAAATACTTAAAGATAAGTGTGTGAGTGATAAGAGTGCTCTACAATATTTTTGTATATATAAATGAAATTGCATAAAGTTTAAATCAAATTGCAGAGAGCACGCCAAATTGAATTAACTGGCATGCAAATTGAATTAAATCTAAATTTTATTTACAACTTTTAAAACTGTATGTGCCTCTCTATGTGGCGCTGACATAATTAGATTGATGCATGCGCTTATCATAGCCTGGTCAGCTGCTTTTTTTTTTGAAATGCTGTGACGACATTTGGTGGACAAGCCTACTCAACCGAACAGTTGAGCGAGTTCAGCGAGGCTGGCTGGCATATTGATTAGTTATCTAGTAACTGTTTGGGGGCTATAATTGATTGTGATTGTGCATTCGGGCTACACATGTCTCATTACGATTTGGGACGACAACTGATCGATTTTTGCATGCCGCTTATCATATATATGGGTTTTCATTTATATATTGAGTTGTTGTTATTGCAGCAGCGCCTTAGATAAGCGTCAGCGTCAGTGCCAAGTAAAATTTATAACAATAACAAATTAGCAAACATTTAGTGCTACACTCGACTGTGTGTGTGTGTGTGAAAGTGTTTGTGTCATATCAAATGACATTGTTAAGGCTAAAGAGCAAACACTGAGACCTAAGGCTAAGATCTTTGCGGTATTGCAATAATAATATAAAAAACTGGTATATAATTGAATGAGGCTCGTTTACATTTACATTCGCTTTTAACTGTATTAGTGTGTGTGTAATTAATCGCTTGTGCATTTGCATTTAGCGTTACTACTGTTATAAAATCTGTTATGCGCTAAATTTGCTTTCAACAATTGCAAACTTAAAGTGTTTTTAATTAGTTGTGTTAACAAATACTTTAAGTCAATGACAATCAATGTTTATTATTAACTTAGTTTACTATCAAAAGATCACTTTGGTAATATTTTTTAAAGTTCTCAAAACTATAATTTCACACACGTTTATATAAATAAAAAACAAGTTTGTTTTGTCTACACTTTAATTAAATTTAATTTATTGCTTGTTGTAAGTTTGAATTTTAAGCATTTGATCAGCGCTTAGATTAAAGCTAAAGCTTTCTCTATTTTCTCTATTTTCATTACCTGGACTAAATTGCCAGCACTGGCATTTGGGTGTTATATCATTCGAGCTGGCCGCTATGAAAAGCGGCAGCTCAAAGAATTTGTCACATTCTGGATCGACGTAGACGCTGCTGCGTCGACTGCTGAACTGCTCCAAGTCGCGTATGCCCAAAACTTTGCCAACCATTTTATTTTTTTGTCTCTCCAGCGCAGCGATATTGTTGCTCCTCTTTATTTTTACTTTTGGTTTATTTAGCGTATATTTTTATTTGTTTTTGGCACTGTATATATTTTATTTTCTGTTTCTGTTTTTTTTTTGTCACAGCCACAACAAATACATTTATGTAGATTTTTGTTTTCAGTTCTTTATTTATTTTTTGTTGTTGTTGTTTCCCCTTTTAATTTATTGCGCTCTGCAATTCGCTTGCTTCATTTATTCGTCGTGCGAGCAGCAGCACTTGAATTTAATTTGCAGCTCCAACCATTTACATTTTATAACATTTTTTTGTTGTTTTTAATATTGCATTAAATTCGTAATTTATGGCTGCTGATTTTTGTAATTTTTATACTGCGCACGAGTTCAAAAAACAAAGTGATTGATCGTAAAATGTTGAATTGAAATTGAAATCAAAATCAAAGCGAGAGAGAAACCAAAATATATAAAAAATTCCGTAGGCCTACGTGCGACGCGTTTGAACGCGTTTAATGTTCTCATGCCGGTTTCTTGCCTGGCGGTGAATGAAACTGAAAGCTCAACACAGAGTTTGAGAGAGAGAGAGAGAATGGAAGAGAGCGCGCGCGCATGCAGTTGTCAGTTGAGTGTGGGCGATCGTAATCTGGCGCGTGTGCAAGCTTCATCGTTGAAGCTTTTTTTTTTATTTTGCTATTCGCGCTCGCTCGCATTTTTGTCAGCGCTGGCAGCGACGCTGGCGTCAACAGCTGTTTTCTGTTTTCGTTCTTTAACTGCCTGTTGCGCTCATCTGTTTATATCTGTCTTTCGCTCTCTCTCTTTCTGTCGACCCAAATCTCAGTGTAAATGCTTTATAAATAGCTTTGCGCCCCCTGTAAAGGAAATTTCGCAAGCTCATGATTTGCCAATGCAAAGAAAATTGTTGGCCTGCGTATACGTAATATACGTTTGGAGCTTAGATTGCTAAATTCCACACGAATATTTTGTTTACGTTGTTGCTGTTAACACGGCGCAAGATTTATGCGCCCTAGGGAGCAGCAGAAATTATTGAAATAACTTTGCCACATATTTGTGTCTGTGGCAAGGACAAAGCAACAATAAGAAAAAAAAGAAAGTGTGCTGGAATTTCTAGCACTAGCTTAGTTTACTGCTGCTTTCAACTTGAATTTAATAACATTAAGCTACTTTTCAGTTGTTTACTATTTTCTAATCTCACGTGATTTTATCGCCAAACGCATTTAAAATCAATTGTCTGTTGTTGCCATTTCCTCTGCGTACTATTTGCTATATCTTGTTCACATTCTGAATCTAGTATACAAATTGATTTTTCACATGTTTCGTCAGCGCGTCAGCGCACCAAATCTATTTGTTTATGTATATAATATAAAGATTTTTGCATACATATGTATTATAAAAATAAACAACGCGTGTCGTCTTCTTGCTGCTGCTGCTAAGTTTAATAGATATATATTGGGCCAATACAACAACAAAAGCCAAACTAATTAATTAGGCGACATGTTTGCGGCGTACGAAAAATTCAAAAATAAGCAGTGTTAACAATATTCTAGAACTGCCTGTATCGGCTATAGCATTGAACCATTTAAAATTTCGTACAATGCGATGAGTCAAAAATGATTGCCAAACATATATACGATATATATATATATATATGGATAGATAGCTAGAGATATGACTGTGTGGATAAACCTGAGGTGACTTTTAAAAGTGCTTAAACATTTATAAATAGATAACATTTTTGTCACGTAGCTTTGGCATTTGAATTGGGCAACTATAATGCATATCAATGATGTTTATCTACCAAATTGTTTTTAAACTAATTGTTAAGCTTTTATGCTAAAATGAAATGTGAAGCGTAAAATTGAAAAGCCAAACGAATATTCTTAGAAGTCCAAACAAAAAGTTAAATAAAGAACTTTTGTTGAAAATATGATTGTTAGCCAAAACCTCGAATTGCATTTCCCGGTAATTTTCATTTGCATATTGCAAGAATTAAGCCAAAAAGCAAACTGCGAACAATTTCAATTTTCAATTGCAATCAACAACAACCAACAACAACAACAACAACAAAATAATTGTGACATGATCTAATGTGCAATTTTTAGTTACACACGACACTCGACGAAAGGCTGAAGCGGAAACAATACAGCAAAAAGACAAGAAAAGCAAACAAAAGAACAAACTAAATGAAAAATCAACAAAAAGGGAAACTATAAGAGCCACTGAGCGGGAGGGGTGGGCGGTGCTGGGCGCTATGTTGAGGTCACACATCAGCGTTTATTTTACAAATGCAATTTATTAGTTGCTTTTCCTTTTGCTCTACTCAATTCGGTTACAGCTGCTTGACGACATCGCTGGCGCTGCCAAAACTACAAGAGCCCCGCCGGCTGCTGCAGCTAAATTTAAATCCAAAAAAAAACAAAAACTAATCAAATATTGTACAAACAATACAAACTGAAATTCAATTCAAAGCTACGCTCTGAGCTGTGCTCTATTAAATTTCCAACACCTTGCAACAGTTTTCAGTGCTGTCAACAATTCTGTTGACTTTGATTTGCTAATCAATTAAATTATTTACGGCCATCAACAAGCATTCGTTGACTTCTTTTTTTTGTGTCGTTTGTTGCATGTTTAGCATGATTTAAAAATAGATACACACACACACACACATAGACGCAGCTGCCGGCACATGAAATTCAATTAAGCAACTGATCAAGCGGCACATGTTGAGTAGCAACAATTAGCACTTATTGTCTCTTTTTTTTATATCTCAATTTGTGTGTGTGTGTGTGCCATAAACTAAAACAAAGAGCACATGACAGAATTAAGTCAAGCAAACAATTCAAGCTCAAGTTGCTGCTGCCGCCCACTTAAAAAATGAATTGACTCGTGCCTAATGCGCTTTGGTAGTTTTCCGCATGAAAATCGTTTGAGCAAAAATAAAAAAAAGACGGCGCTGCTTTTCACAGTTGCATCTTAATTAAATTGACGCTTTAAGTGGGCGTTGGGCACTCCTATATATTGATTCACGCATTTGAGCCGTGCTAAATTTATAAAAAAATTAGCAAAATTAGCAAATTAAACAATTGATTTGTTTATGACTATTTTAAATTCTGCGAATTTGTTGGCGCCCTTTTTGGTGAGCCTGGCACGAAGTTCGCCACACGAGCGGCACTAAATTGATTTGGAAAATGTTCGATTTCAATTTGATGTGTTTATTTTGTTTGTTTGAACCGGTTCAATGTTAATTTGTGTGAGAGCGAAATGTAAATAAATAAAAGGCGCAAGCTTTTGGGTTCATTCAGTTGCAAGTCTATTGTTTTAACCTTTTTGAAATGCGCTTTGCATTCCTTTTACGTTCTACTTGTTAATGAGCTGCTGTGTATATTTATTTGTTTTTATGTGCAATAAACCATCGACAGCTGCGTAAATATACGTAGTGGCGTACTCGCTGGCGTATGCGTAATCAGTGCTTATAAATACTGACTGATTGATTGCTTGACCAACTGACTGGCACGCAATGCACGAGACTTGAACAAACAGCAACAAATACGTTTATGGCAAGGTGCGATAATTAACAAGTTGTCATTTTAAAGCCACTTTTGGTCTAATGTGCATTGCTGACTTTGGAGGCTGCTGCACACACACACCACACACACATACACAGAGAGCTATTTACATAACACACACGCACACTCATACGTTTGTGCGTATTGCAATACAAACATAAAGCAATTACAATTCGATAGACACGCGACTTGTTTCGTTAAATATTTAATGTTGTTGTTGTTGTTGTTGACAATTTGGATAGTTGACAACTTTTGGGCTCAAGAACGCGTGGCAACCGCAACGCCCGAGAGTTGAACTAAGACTGAGGCAGCCCCCAAGCAACATGCACGATCAATCAATAATCGCCTGAGCGTAAAGAGAGCGAGCGCAAGAGCGAGAGCGACGCGAGCGTTGCAGACAGGTGCAAGCAATAAATTTATCTGGCGCATTCAAACAAAAGCTTGCATTGTATTGTTAACGAATTAAGTCGAAGCTTTAAACAAAGCTTTTGGCTTTTAACACCAGCGGCTTCAACTTCAACAAAAGAGATCGTTCAACTTTCAGCGCTAGCTCTGCATAAAGTGGGCGTGTCCGTTATGCCGGCACAATTTATTGTTTATTCTCACAGGCATTTAATTAAGCCTGACATGTAGTTCACTGGGCTGTTAACAGCGGCGCTGATTTGCAATTATTATTAAGTAGTTGTTGGTGAACTGGAAGACAAGTCTTCGCTCTTGATTTGTACATCATGTGATATGGCGGGCTTAGCTTGCCAACAATGTGTAGAGAAGTGTGAATCAAAGCTGTCGCCTTGTGACTTAAGATTTATGCATAAGCATTGCTATTTAGTTAATAAATATAAGACGAAGTGACAGCACAAACTGTCATTTTAATTTGTTTATACAACATTTATTGTAATTACAATTATTAAATTACATTAATATTAGTTTGTTATAATTTTAGTTTTCAATTAGCTTACATGTTTACACTGGCGTCCAAAATAAACAAACTGCTAGTGGGCACTACAAACTTGTAGTGCTCGTTTATAAAAAATTATAGCATACTTTTTGGCAGCTACTTAAAATTAACGCATATGAAGAAAAGTTGAGAATTATTCGAACGAATTCCCCAATGTCGTTGTTATGAAAATATAAAATATGAATATAAGTCTCTGGAGATGGCGATTTTATTAGCCAGTTGTCATATAATTAATTAATTATTGTAAAATATTTTTAAATAGAAAAAGGAACATTAAAGGTTTGAGATTACAATTTTTATGAACGACTATTGCGAGTTTGTAGTTGTAAATATTTTATATATTATTTATGCAATTTTATAACAATTAGGAAGAAGAATTTTGTTATAATTTTTTTTATTTGCGTGGTGTTTGTTTTTATTTTGCTGATTCAATTTAAACAACATACTGAACGCTCGCTGGGTTTTGTTTGTTGTTTTTGATTACAGCGGCAACTCAACAATGTTATCTACTTCAACAGCGAGAGCGCAGTCAGCGTGATAAAGAGAGCAACGCCGGCTGGGCTGACAACATTTACAACTATTTATTTAAATGAGTGAGTAATGCTGTCAATGTGTTTGTCGCTCTCTCTTTTTTTTTATCAGCAGACATTTAAAAATCACAGAAACATTCTTATAAACAACAAACAAAACTGAGAGCAACTCTCGTTGATGTTTAGTGCTTGACCTCAACGTGAATACAAGCGCGCACACACACACACACACACAGTCACGAGCGTGCATAAAAAAAAAGCACTCAAAGATGCGAGTGCATAGATACAAAAGTGTAATTAGTAGCGCCCGTGTTGACAGTAAGGCCAAAAGGCTTCAAAATGTTAATGACCAACATCTCTCTATTTGTTGCCAATTTAATGGCATTTTGGGTTGAAAGTGAAATGCGTTTTCATTACAAGCAAATCAATCTGAGAGCAGCCGTCAGTTTGTTTCAATCAACGCTGTGTAAATTATGAAATATGGGGAAAACGCAAATGGAAAATGAAAATGTGGAAAATTTTATGAACAAGGCTGAAGCGAGAATATGCATGATTAATTTAACACATTTTATTACAATAAAATAAAAGCTTGGCATATACTTTTGATTAGCTGAAATTCATATGAACAAGCAAATTCTATAATTTTCATATTGTATATAAAGATGTTTAATTTATTAAGTAATATAAAATATTAAGTAGCAAATTAGTGAGGCGCATTAAGCATAAATCATAGAAAGGTAATTCACAAATATTTTTGTTTGCTATACATAATGAGATTTAAATAAAAGATTTTCAATAAAATTTAATATCAATAATAACAAATTAAATGCAAATTTTGTTAAATTTCTTTTTGCTATATTTTGTAATTGCTTTTTAAACATTTAAAGCTTGACTTTTGATGATAAAATAAAAATAAACATAATTTTGAAAGCAATGTTGCTGAAAATTAGTGAAGCTGCCACACGCTAAATTCCGTGACTTGACACACGAACACTCCCAAAACACACACACACACACACAATGCATATATATAGATCAGCTGCCGTTGCATTTTTCTGGGAAGTGTATTGAAGTTGATATTTGAGACCCTTGTACACTATGTTACTCTAGACTATATCCCTGCAGGCTCGGCTCTATAGGATAGAAACTATTCTCGAGTGTTGTAATATATAAAAAGCGAGGATACCATACGAAAATTATAATAAAATACTTACCAAAAACCAAAACAGAAGTAAAGTAAATCAAAATAAGCAAATAATAAACACACTAATAATGCAGCCTAAGCTGACTGTAATATGAGCGGATATGTATACTCTGAACTTTGCTCGCAGATATAGGCGTTCTTTAATGTAGCTTTTATAAAAGTGTTCAAATTGTTTAAATAAATCATATGATATAATATAGAGTACATGACCATGCTACCTCGAGAGTTTTGCAGAGATGGTCGTGACACTCAAGGTGTGTAAAAAAATAACTGTCTGCATTATAATACCTCCGATGACAAGCGGTCAAATTCGTGTGCAAATTAATCTATCTGTATTGAGCAAAATAGCGTGAATAGAGACACAGAATATATCTCGGAGCCATATCCACGACACAATAAACAGAAAAATAAAATATATTAATTATAGTGTATGACTAATATCAATGAAGTCTCTCCAGATAACCAACCTCCTACGTCCATATCGAATGATTGAGCCTAACGACCCATCCCTCGCATAAATGACATTTATATGAGAATCATAATATAGTGTTAAAATGAATAACAACAAACGAACGACAAGAAAACAACAATAAAAAGACAAGAAGCACACAATAAACATGAAAATTCAATTTAATTTATCTAAATGCCATAATAAGTCATTTTATGTTTTGGCAATCTCCCTTGTGTCGTGAGAAAATGCACAAGATCGTCGTCGGCAAATCTTGACTGTTTAATATGCACTCCAGTATATCAACTGGTTGCTAGCCAAACGTTCCAATTTAAATACAAACAAAATATTTGTATGCAAATAATTTATGCATAATTATCTCCCCACCCAATCCATTGAGATCTGTATCGATTTCAGTTGATTTCAAGCCTCGAAGCAAGCTGAACGTGATTTTGAGCGACAGATTCATATTTGTATTATAACGATCATAAGTTATTAAATGAAAGCTAAGGTATCCCCAAGAAGATCAACGACCGCTCCCGCTTAGCTTTGAGAATTCATAAAAAATTAACCCACGAAAATAATATCACGATACATATTCCAAAAAATAAAGTCAAACAAATTTCAAAAGCATTTCGCGTCACGGGAACAACAAAATATTGTTTTGCGTAAGCAAACAGCAGATTTCTGTTTTTTTGGCCAAAAGCAAAAAACAAATAAATATTAAATGTTAAGCACATAAACTTAATGTGGGACTAGGGCCGTGCTAAAGATGCCACGCGGCTTAATAGCGCATATTTCATACAAATAAATGTTTATATTTGAATGTTGCGCCTTAAATTAAATGTTAAGCGTTCTATGCAGCATAGCACATTTTTAATTTACTACAATGAATTTTTGTGTTGTTTTTGCATTTTGTATTTTACGTTGACGCGTTGTTTTTTCCCATTTGCAATAATCCTTTTGTTTTGCGCTGTGTTTTCCCCAATGCAATTTTATGCGAAAAACCGAAAGAAACATTAAATGGAAAAGTGTGAAATTTATTTTTAAAAATATAAATTAATTGGCTGCACGCCAGCTGCCATAAAAACGTGAATGATTTTTATTTATTTGCCATTTTGTTGTTGTTTTTGAAAATTCTTGTAGATTATGTCAAAAAAGAAAAGTGGATAGTTATGTAGGATTTTCCCCCCCACCAAACAAGCAGCAGAAAGTTTGCCAAATTATAATTGCGAAAAATGTGAGCCAAAACATATGCCCATGTACTAGTCATATATAGCTGTGTTTACATTTCAAAATCAATGCCAATGCCGTCGTCGTGCCAGCGGCGCTAATGGATCGAATTGAATTGGTTTAGTTAGTTGAGTTGATTGGGTTGCTATCGTTGCTGCTCGATTGCATTTCCGATTATACAAATTGCATTAATGCATATTGATATTGGCAGCTTGACAAGAATTGCACACACACACACACACACAGAAAAGTTAAGTGGCCAAAGCCTATTAAACATTCTTGTGTTGGCTTTGATCTATTTGCTGATTGATTTTTGAACTTCGGGTTGTGAATATTTCATGAATTAATAGGATATAACAGAGAGTGAACTGACATAACCAACCTATTAAACATTCTTGTGGTCTATTGATCTATTTGCTGATTGATTTTTGAACTCAAAGCGTAGTACGCAGTTTCTAATTATTCAGCCCTTTCATAATATTATTTTTTATTTCAAGTTTACCGTTTACGCTGCTCTATGTGGGTCAATGGGTTGTATAACCTTCACTATCAGCAGTATTCATATATATTTAGTGATAAGCGCAGATTGCTGATTGCGACAAAGTTGCCCACAAAGTTTATGTTTGGCTCAAAAAGTTTGTAGTGAATTTTTATTCTCAAAAAAATGTTAACATTCCATTAGTTTGCATAATTTGACATGCAAACGCTGCTTGCGTGTGCTAATTGACTAAAAATAATAACAAATTGTATTGAACAACAAATTTGTGTGTTTAGCTGAATTTTTTTTGTTTGAAGTTGGCTCGGCCGGTTCGTTCGGTTTTTGTATTTCGGGCTATTGGCCTGCTCATAATTATTATAAATGCCTATATTCAATTTATTTCTGTGTACGCATTTGTATTTAGCTTTTTTTTCAGTTTATTGATTAATGTGTATTTTGCTTTTGGCGCGGCATAAAACAAACAAATATGCATAAGTTCGTATTTTACTCAAAATATTTGTGCACTGTGCTTAAGGGAAATACGCGTCTATATACAAATTAGATCTATAAGCTATAGCGCCGCGTTCATGCCACATTTGCTGGCGTGGGTTGTTGCTGCTCGATTCTAAACTTAATATATATATTTATTTTTATAGACCCGAACCTGTTGCGTTTCGCATTCGCATTTTATACACACCTCGCACAGAATTTTGTTTACTTGCCCCAATCGGAAATGTTGCATAAAATTTACTTAAATTAAGCAACACACAAATTGCTTTTTAAACGTATTTGCTATTGATCACTTACCTGTTGGCTTTGGTAGATTATAAAAATCGAGTGTCTTAATTTCCGATGTCTCCACATGCGGCGCGAATCCTTCATACAAATCACTCTCCTCCAAAATGCCGCTCAGCTTATCAGCCTGGGCCGATGTGTCTCCACGGTGATAGGGCATCTTCTTAGCCAGCTTGACTACAAATTTGGCTTAAATATTGCTTATCGAAAATCCTTTTAGGCGTTAGTTATAACAAAAATTTCTTGTTGTGCGCAATATCAAAATGTTGTCAAAGTATTTTTCTTATTTTTATAATTTGTGACTAGAACTCTTCGATTTTGTGTATTGCAGTTAGTTTTCAATTGTTGTTTGTTGTTTGTTGCTTGTTGTTGTTCTGGCTTAGCAGCTGCTGAATTTATGGAGACAGAAATACTCCAATACGATGATGCCGCGCGGAATTCATTATAATGAATGCTTTTAGCATAAATACTTGGGGCACATAGCGTTGGAAGCGTTCAACAAGCTGCAAGGAGAAAGAGGAAGAGTATATTAGTAAAAAATATTTAATTTAGCTGCTCTGTTCGATTAATCTAATAAATATTTAAGCCATATTTTAAGCATAAGCTATCAAAACTTTAACTGACTTACTTATTTAATTTATTATACAGCTAATCACTTGAACATTAAATTCGTATTTTTAGCTTTTAGTTTAAAATATTAGTTTATGTGCTTCTTATTAATTTTTTTGATATTATATATATTTTTTAATTTGTATACCGCAAGAATTATTTTAATGAATAGCTTGGCATAGTTTAATATGAACTAAGAGCTCAAAGTAAAGTTGAATTTTATATTTAAAACAATGAGTGAAGTTGACTGCTTCACATTTTGAACTCGACTGTTCAACTGGCGAAACTATCACAGTTAGAATTTAGAATTTTAATTCAAAAGTAACTTTGGAACATAAAGTGAGCCGCTCACGCCTCATTGCATCCCAATTTGTAATAAATTTTCACATCAATCATAAATCAGTGCGTCTGGCCTGCAGCATTGATCAATCAGTTATGTGTAGACATATTGTATATACAAGTGCCGACATCTATACTCTGCCCCTACATATAAACATGTTGTATTTATTTATTTATTGCAGCTATTTAGTCCTTGTCACTTGGTCTCAACTGAGTTCCCGAATCGGTTCAATGACACGCATGAAGAAACAAAAACAACAAAACGCGCAACATTTAATTTCATTTCGGCCAAAACGACAAAACAACAACAACAACAAATTGAGAAATTCTCATATTGTAGACAAGGCGCCGTTGGCTCATAAAATACATGAAAACGGCATTTAATGCCAATGGCTATAAAAATCCCAAAAACTGTACACACAGATTCAGATTCAGAGTCAATTGTGCGCTTATATAAGCTATATACATATATATGTGCTGATATATACAGTGGGCACAAACGCTTAAGCATCTTTCGCTTATGTGCATTGTTTGAAAATTGCAGTTCAATGTGGCTCTAAATTCAATTTAATTTAGTTATAACTTAATTTGTTATTTTTTACACATAATTTCTATTTTAAGTAGCGTTTACTGTGGGCCGGCAACTCAGTTTATTATCTTAGGACACGGCGCTGAGCAGCCGGTTCTGATTTCGATTTCTAATTAATTTCGAACAGCAACAACAACAACAACGAATGCATAACTTTATTGCTGTCAATAAAAATACTTAAAATACATGTAAATAAAGTAATGCCAGACAAATTATTTCGTTATTAAAAAGTCGAAAGCGTTGCGCGTCAAGGCTTCTAATGCTTATTTATATTTTTTCAAAATTTATTTATTATTTTATTGTCTTTTGATATCATTCGTGCTATTTGATAGCACGCAACTCGTTTTTGTGTTTTTTTTTTCGTTGACACCTGTCGCTCAAATTCTAAACACTTAACACCTTCGTCAGGTAATGATCTATCAGAGCTGTCTGTCACAGCTGCCACGCCCACTTTGCAAAATGTTTGAGACAAGCGAAATCATTATAAATGTCAAACTCAAAAATGGCAAGAAGTAGTTCGTGTTGTTGCTTTACGTGCGCCGCATTTTAATTGAAATTTGCAATTCAATTGAAGCATTTGCTTTTTGCTTTTTTGTTTTTTATTCTGCTGCCAAAGGTTTTATTTGTTGTGCAAATATACAGAACTAAACTTGAGCTGTTTAGCATGCGAATTGAGCCGCAGGGCGATGGAAATAAAAGCGTGGAGCACAAATTATACGCATGAAGTGCTAGACAAAATAGAAAGGGAAAAGAATTGAAATGCTTAAGTGAGCGTCAAATAAATTAACAAGTCAATCTAATATTTAAATTGTATTCATATTTTGATTTAAGCAATCTTAATGCTTAATTAAGATCATTTTGAATAAAGCTGTGATATTATGTATACGCCAGGTGTGCATAGCTTTTGTGTTCTAAGCTCTCGCGGCTATGAATGAGGCTCCTAAACAAATATAAAGCAGATAAGAATTTAAATTAAGTATACGCATAGTGTGCATACTTTTTATAGAGAGATAAGAATTTAAATGTTTTATTGCAGCTAAGTGAGATTTTAAATAAATCAGCAATTTAATCGCAGTTTCTATTTAATTTTAAATATTAAACAGTGTTAGTTTTAATATATTGTGCAATTTTTTTCTATAAATTTTTATATTTAAGTTTACGTTGTCTATCACATACTTTATTACATTAAGTATACGCCAAGTGTGCATGCTTTTCCTTTTTTTATGTTCTTGGCTGCTTGGCTGCTGACCTAACTTTCATATCATATTGATAAAGCCCAATAATATCCACTAAGTAATTGCTGTCTAGATATTTTGTTGTCCCCACTATCATTAGCGCTGATGTTGACTTAATAGCCAATGTGCAAATGTTGTACTATATGTATGTCAATATATATATATATAAATGCTCGTTTTGCATTTCAAGGTGTCTCAATTTATGACTATCGCAATAATAAATAGCATCAAGAACAACAAAAGCAAATGTATGGGTGTGTATTGGTGTGTGTGTGTGTGTTTTGTATATAAATAGAGTTATTAACTAGCATTTGTTGTTTATTTGTGTGCATTGCGCGCGATGTGAGACATTTGTTGACTTGAAAATTGTTGCACAGCTTATTTAACGCAATGAAATCAAATTAAGCAAACGCGTAATCAAATCACTTGAGCGCACTCAATTGAATTCAATTGGATAACAAGTCAACAGGCAATAGCAACGGCAACAACTAAATGAACTATGACAATCTTTTTTACAACATTTAATTAGTTACCCTCAAGTCAAGTAGCTGTAGCTAATTAAAACGTTTATGCAAATCAACTGACATGGGATGTCATGTTGCAGTCCGAGGTCAGTTGCTCTCTCGCTCGCACGCTCGCTTAGCCATTAAGCTCCCACTGCGGACAGTTACGCAGATTAAACATGGCGGCAAATGTCAGTGCACAGTGTCCAATGAGCGCAGCATAAACAAGTCAATTGCCTATGGCCCGACTCTGTCTGATGTGGGAGCGACGTTGCCGTCATTTCAATTGAGAAACAGGTGCAAAACGTTTGTGCTAATCAAGTGGCTCATTTGGTGTAATCAACGGCAGTCGGAAGGCCACTTAACCCATTTCAACAATACAAGTGCAACACCCACGCTAGTGCCAACATGCCACACACAATCAAGTCGGAAATTTTTTTCACTCAAGCAATGAAAAATTTCCATTGTTTATGCACATGCATTTTGCTATCAGTTTGAATTGCTGACTGCATCGTTGTTTAAACAGGACACACCCGACATGAACGTGCAAGTGCAAGAGACCACGAAGGACAACAAAAGGACAATTTGTTGAAGCTCCCGAAGCGTAGCAATAAAAACTTGACGTTGAGCGCTTAACTCATTGGTGAGCAACTTGGAACTTAGCGATATGTAGCTTTGCATACAAAACATTGATGAAATTAATATTGGTGAAATAAATATTGTTGAAATTAACATGGAAATGTAGCTTTGTATACAAAACATTGATGAAATTAACATTGGTGAAATAAATGGTGAAATTAATATTGGTGAAATAAATATTGTTGAAATTAACATGGAAATGTAGCTTTGTATACAAAACATTGATGAAATTAACATTGGTGAAATTAATATTGGTGAACTTAAGATTGGTGAACTTAAGATTGGTGAAATTAATATTGGCGAAATTATTATTGGTGAAATTAACATAGAAAAGTAGCTTTGTATATAAAACATTGATGAACTTAAAATTGGTGAAATTAATATTGCTGAAATTAACATAGAAAAGTAGCTTTGTATACAAAACATTGATGAACTTAATATTGGTGAAAGTAATATGGGAATGTCAAAGGCAGTGACCAATTCGCATTGTATGTAATACCAATTCAAAATTCACCAACAATCGTATTCACCAACACTTTCTTGTAATAAAACATGAACCAGCAATTAGAGTAAACGAAATTACTTAAGCTATAATATTGCAATACATATTACTTGAGAATTCACACATGCTCCTCACCAATATTAATACCAATACTAGTCGTACTACTAGCTTGTGCTATTTTCCACTTTTCCCAAGCAATTGTCATAAATTTGTAATGCACATTTGATGGCCTAGGCTATACTTAATATCAAACTTTAAAAACAAATTGACTTTTATGACAAATTACAGACTCAGGCCAGGGCTCCAACTAGGTCACTAAACTGAACATTGTGTGTTTGGCTATTGTCAACGATTTCTTATGACTTTTCAGCTACACACACACACACCTAACAACACACACACACACACACTTGAGAGTCTCACATTTGCATATTCTATGTGCAGTCTAGTGGTTACTTGAGCGAGCAAGAAGGGCGCAACGTTTAGAGCGTGCTTAGCGTCTGCTTAACTGGGCCAACGACGACGACGACGACGACGCCCAGCTGCCAGCTGTCACTTTTCAAAGTCCTTGTAGCTAAGCTATGAGTGCAATGACTTGGCGCTTTTCAGCCATCAAGGCCATTAAAAAAGAAATTGTGTCAATTCGGTTTGCAGCAAGAGCAACAAAAAGAAATAGTATAAATAAAGTAAAGAAAACAGAAATTATGCCATCATATGCTTAGACAACAATGTGGGGCAACAAGCAGCGCATTGGGGTGTCAGGACACTTTACGTCAGCAACAGAGCAAATAAAATTATGTCCAGCACAACAAAAAGAGAGAGAGAGAGAGAGAGAGAGAGAGAGTGAGAGCAGTGTGTGTGTGGCTGGGAGAGCGAGTAAATCAATGAATGAACGCACAAACGCACAAACGCGCACACGCACACGCAAGTGAGATAGACATAGTTAAGTTACTGAATCAATTTAAATGCTACGCTATGCTTCACTCCCCAGAGCATGTTTCTGTGTGTTTGTGTGTGTGTGTGAGGCGAAAGGGCAAGCAAAGGACAAACAGCGCGCAGACAGACAGCGGAGTCGACTCGGCAGCTTGTAAACGTTTCGAGGCGCCAAGGAAATCAACTTGTCAATTTGGCAAGGACAGCCAAAAAAAAAAAAAAATGAAGCTTGCTACACCAAGACTTATCATATGCTTGGCCTGGCCAAAACGAGAGACGTCAGGCTTGACCTGATTTTAGCGCACATTACCTGTTTTTTATTTGGGCAAGTTTTGTAGACGCGGCGACGCTGAAAATGCCAGCACGCAAGGCTTTTCTTTTTCGTTGCTGCCGCACAACACAAAGGAAAACCAGTATAATGCACTTGCCACAACAACAACAACAATAGCAACAACTGCGCAGTTCATTGAACTGCAACATTAAAAACTGCAACAACAGCAGCCAGCACCATCAGCAACATTATATTTTCATTTTTTTTCTTTCTTCTTTTTGATTTCATAATAATTACATGCAAGCTCGCACACACAGCTGGGCAAAGAAAAATCACGTGCAGACTTTTGCTCTTTTTGATTCCCTTGAAGCCACACACACAATAAAATGCAACATAGCCCGTTAGGAAAAGCAATTGCCAAGCAACTTTGTTGCATGTGTGTGCTGCTGCTGCCCAAACAAAGTCACGAGTCACAGCAACATTTTCGTTATGTAATTGCGTATGTTTTTCTTTTTGTTTTCCCAAACTGCCTTTTTTTCTTCGTTGTTTTGTGTGTGTTTTGGTATTTGCTGATATAGTTTTGGCATTTTTGTTTTGCTTGGCTTGGCAGAAAAGTTCACTACTGCAGCGACAGCGATGGGCTTGGGGCTCGGACATGTGTGCTATGGTTGTCAATTTAGCTATTTTATAGCTAGCTTTAGCTTTTTCTTAAATTCGCTGGCAAGCTTAATTTACAAATTGACCTAATACACTATAAATAAAAAATCAATTAAAATATTTAAAATTAATTGTGCTTTATTTAAAAGCAGAAGAACAATTTATATAAATTATAATATTGCAGTATATAAAAAACACATAATTTTGATATTTCTGGCATACCTTAATAACTCATAATAAATTAAGAACAAGAAGAATAAATAATTTGAAGTGCGGCCAATTTTTTTTGCATGTAAACAATGCTGCACACTAAATTTATTTATATTTTTTATTTTTATTCTATGCACATGTTGTCAATGTAGCTATTTTATAGCTAGCTTTAGCCTTTTCTTAAATACGCTGGCAAGATTAATTTACAAATTGAGGTAGTACACTACATATAAAAAATTAATTAAAATATTTAAAATTAGTTGTGCTTTAAAAGTAAAAAGAACAAATTATATAAATTTATATATTAGCAGTTGGTTTTATATATAAAAATAATAAATGTTGATATTTCTGGCATACTTAAATAGCTCACAATCAAGTAAGAAGAAGAATAATTAATAAATTTGCAGTGCAGTTAATATTTCTTGCATATAAACAATGCTGTACGTAAATTAATTTATTTTTATTATTTTTATTCTATGCACATGTTGTCAATTTAGCTATTTTATAGCTAGCTCTTGCTGTTTCTCAAATTCAATAAACGAAATAAATTTAAAAATTGTTCTATTACACTATTTTCTAATAATAATATAGTAAAGAACCACAAAGTTTTGAATTTATTATTTTGCAGTAAACCCTAAAGCTGTGGTCAGCACTATGTGTGCACTATATACATAACATAAGCATATAAGAGGAATAAAGGCTAAAGAAGAGAACCATGAATCATCGCAATTTGCATTTGGTTGTGTTCGTTGAGTGTCAACTAGAAATATGCATTTTATCGTTGCTTTTGCTATTTCCACTTCTTTCTTTACTTAATTGTGGTCAACGTGGCGTATTGCAGCTGATTTACAATATTCATTACGCATACGTCATGTTGACACCGCAAAAATTGCTGAACGCATTACATAAGCTTTAGAAACTTTAATTTAAAATGCTCGAGTTTTTTACTTATAATTTTTAGCATATGCTCAGCTCACTTTATTTTAAGTGTTATATAGTCCGTAAGTGCATATTAGTGAATATAAATAATGCTAAGTGGCAATTTTGTTGCCAATTTCGTTATGGACAATATAATTTTTATGAAGACATCAGACGGCGTCAAACGGGGGCAGCACTTAAATTTCAACTAATTGCACCGCATTTACGACACTTAATAGACGAACGATGGCGCACTCGGCCATATGTCGCTCGACTGGCAAAGCTAATGGAACCGCTAAAACACACAAAAAACGGCTATTGTTATAATATGGAAGAGAACGAGAACTACACACAAATGTGTGTGTGTAAAAGCGTCTGGAGAGCTGCGTAGATTGATCTTGTACGTCTCTGGACTGGGGCAAGGCCAGCGAAGGCGAAAAGAAAACAAGCAGCAGCGCCCTGCCAAGTTGCGAAAATGTTTACACTTGCAACACATGGTGGGGGCAAGTGGAGCCAACAGTTTGCTGTTGTTGTTAGTTTGTTTAAATAAAAACTATAAATGTCTTGCGCTTATAATTTACTCGCAAATGCAATGAAAACTTTAATAACTGCACACGTTACGTATACGCCTGAGCTACCTGTAAATTGATGTGCAATACTCTTTCCCTCACTTTTGTGTACTTTCTGTTGTTTGCTGGGCACAGCTGTAAGTGAAGATGTTCAAATAAATAAACTAGCAGTTGTTTTTAAAGCGCTGTTGAAATATGATAAACATCACGTATGGCACATTGATGAGCACAAATATCAAATAAATTATGAGCAATGTAATCAACAAATAGTTTGCTGCTGTAAATTGTAAAAATTTCAATTTATTTATAGCTATGACTACGCATAGTTTACAAATCTAATAGTGCTAAACATTAGAAATATATTCAATGCCTACTTTTGGTTTTTTGCCATAAAATAAAATTGAATATGCAGATTAAACCGAATATTATAGATTGATAAGATAGTCGAGGCAGCAAAGTTATAGCCTAAAGTCCACAGCGTTGGCTTGCACCCAGCCAAGAATCTATTGATAAGCAACTGGAACTGGAAGACTCTATCTTTTCTCTTGCTGTCTCTTTCTTAGTTATTCATTTGCTTGATAAGTTCTGTGTGTTAAGTAATCTCAAGCTGTTGAAAATGACGCTGTCACGAGTCGAGCGCATAAGCCAGCTGAGTGTTTGACTATTTTTAGTCGTTTTAGTTGTTGACATTGATTGTAGTAAAAATCTTGGCAATGGCAGCGCTCAATGTGAAAAGGAGGCGTAGCCGTCCGTCACTGCTCTATGACTAGACCAAGATCTATGTCTATGACGACAACGTCATCAATTCAATTGTCAATGTGTGAGTGTGAGCAAACTTCAATAATAAATCAACAGTACTATAAATTTCGCTCTTCGATTGTGAAATTTGCGAGTTGGGAACCGGTCGGTCCGCCGTATGCCATCATGTGTTTATATTTTTATTCATACTTATGACATACTTAAAAGAATTTCTGCTACCAAGAAAGAGCAAAAAGCCGTGACTCAGCTTTGAACACCAGTTGAGACTTTGACAAAAACAATTGTTCTAGACTATGCCCAAAAGCATTCCACTGAACTTCACATGATATTGGAGACTTGTCGCTAACCGACTCTGAGACTGAGCCCGAGACTGAGACGGAGACTGAAACTCGCTGCTGCAGCCATCACGTGCTTTTCAAGTCTACAGTAAATATTGTTGACTTGACGCCCAGTTTGCAGTTTGTTGTAAACAATGCTGCGGCTTGTTTCTAAATATTTATTACTTGGCATTTAATACAAAAGCATTTTAGGCTGGGCAAGCCAACAGTTTAGTTTAGGCCAAAGGGGTTCATTAGTTTTATGTTTTGCGTATATAGAGAGATCGTAACATTTGCAGTTAAAATACATTTTAAAATTTATTTTTTATAGTTATGAGTTAACTTTGGAACCAACAATAAAATTAGTCAAAAAAAACAAATATTTTTATTAGTAAAATGTACATTAAATCTTTCGCATATATTGCGTTTATTTTTTTTAATATTTTAACTTTGGCACTAACTATAAAATTAAAATAATTTTTTTAAATTTATATAAAGCCTTTGGTTGCTTTTATTTATTTTATATTTTCAAATTTCTTGCATAATAAGCTCTATGCTCTAGTTGAACATTAAGCAATCACGTGCGATGCATTTAAAGCTTTGCTAATTACACAGACACGAAGCCAAAAGCCCCAAAATGCATTTGCGTCAATTTGCAGCTGCGTATGCAGAATAGATAAATATTGCAAGCGGATAACAGCAGCGGATAAACACGTAGAACAAGCGTTTAGCTTATCGTAATAATGGATAACGAACTTTTGTTACAGTTTGATTAAAATTTGCACGTTTATTATTCTAAAAATGTTCCATTGCTATTTTTGTGGCACTGTCTGCTAATTAAAGAAACCAGAGTTAATTAATTAGTGGGCATGTGTGAGTAAAAAGCAACTGTGTGTCGCTTAAAATGTGAATAAGACAGACAAATTATAAATTTGTTCAACCAGAGAGCAAAGCGTGCGAAAATAATAAAAGCATAAAAATTAAATTCCAACCCACGCAAAATACAGCGACGACCTCTAGGGGGAGGCTGGCTGTGCTGGGTGAGAAAAGTAAAATGATTGAATTAGCGCAACGCAGAAATTTACAAAACAAAAATTGAATAATAATCCAGCAATGATAATTAACAGACAGACAGCAATTCAAAAGGCATGAGCTGAGTGGGGGGGTGTTGTAGCATAAAATATGCAAGCAAAGCTGAGCATAAAGCAAAATCAAAATAACAATAAATAACTGACAGTTGTTGTTGTTGTTCTTTTTTTTTGCTGTATGGTCTCTTTGTTCAGTTGAGTTCAGTTCAGTGCGTGGCTCAACTTAATTAAGCGCTCTCTTGTAGGGATTTCAGTTGTTAACCTGGCAACAACTGCCGAGAGACAACAACTTGAGGATCTTCTCGGCTTTTGTAAGTACGTAGTACGTAATTCGCTTTATTCAAATAGGTATAATAAAATAAATGCTTGTATGCAAAATACAATGGGCAAAAACGTCGCCATTGTCGCCTTATGCTTTTGAGTTCGAAGCCGTTTGCCTCGACATACAGACAGATATACATATATATATATATATATATATATATATTCACCGAGAAGTCGCGTATGCATGATGTAGATACACAAAGGCCTCTCGTTGCCCCCGCTTGTAACTTGCTGCTGGCTGCTTTGTTAGGCCGGATGTTTTGATGGTACTGAATGGAGGCTTTCTGCTCTATGCGCGAATTGAACTTATCTCAATGAAGAGTGACAATGGCAAACGAACGTTATGCGCTTTAACTTAATACGGAAAAAATGTCGCCGTCGGATAACAAGCCCTGGGACACAATCGTACTTTAAAAAGTCTAACTGCATAACCACTTGTCAGTAATAAACATTTTGAAGCGAAGTGAATTAAAGATAAAAGGCGAATTGAGAAGACAACAGGTCATGCGATTTCTTGTGTCGTGTCGCTTTCATTTCATAAAATTACAATTTATCTGATTTAAATTGATATCAAGTGATTGGATAATGGACTTGAAGCAATTGTGGGCTTGGGCAATTGAAATTAAAGGCGCGCGGATAAGCGCGGATAATGCAGTTAAGTGAATAATGCGTCGGATAATCGACTTAAGTAGAAACAAGCATAATAATTCGACTTAATTAAAGCGGATAAAAGTTATGCAGCTGTAAGTTGCCTTATCCGCTCTGTTTATTTTACTTGGATAATGCAGCAGAACTTATGTGCTAACTTTGCAGCTAATTGCTTAGCAACAACTAATAGCTCTCTAATCAGAGCAATATTTTCATATCATAAACAATCGACTGAACCACGACTATCGAATGAATGTCGCAAACACAGCTGAAAATCAAGGTTACTTAATCAAGGAAAATGTAAAAATATTTACACTAAGCGCATATCAACTGCAAGCTTAACTCAGTTAATAACCTTTATTCGCTAAACGAACAGAGACATATGTGCACATATATACTTAGTATATGTTTTTGCAGTTGTCGAGTGGCAAAGGAGAGAGGAGAGGGGAGCGGCAGAGAGACTCCGTCAATGAAATTACTTGCACAAATTAATGCCGCACAATTGCCCACATCAGAGTCGGCCAGAGCCAGACAATTGATTGTTTGATATCGCGCGCATATGTCAGAATATATGTCCCACTATATATATGTGTAGATCTAAAAATATATACACACCAACAAATGTTCAAATTATATTTAATGTGCGAGTTTATTTTTTTATTATTATTTTTACTTTCGGCTTTCTGTGTGTAGGAAATTGTGGGCGTATTTTTGTTGTTATTCTGTTGCATTATTAACACATTCACGCACACATATGTTGTACTTGATTTAATAAATTTGATTAGGATTTATGAGTGTGTGGGTTTTAATTTTAGCCACACAGCAGCAGCAGCAGCAGCAGCAGCAGCAAATAAAAACCTTTCACGATTTCTATAAAATTCAGTTGTAATTCGATCATATGATCAATGAAGCGAAAAATTTGATATAGCGCGATTATTAAATGTGCAGAGATACCCACGCGAATAATAAATTATTTATACAGTTTAAAAGCGTATTAAATTACAGTAGCTTAGTTTAATTTAAAATGTGTTAAGTGGTTATTGGTATTATGATTAGTAAATCTAAAGCAAGTTAGATTTCAAATGTGAGCATAAATTATTAAAGCTCAAATTAAATTTATGACAAAAAGAGAACGCTTAAAATCAAATACTTAAAACGGATAACAAGCCAAAAGCTTACGGATAACAGCAAAGTGTAAAGGATTTAATGATTATAATCAAAAGTAATAAGCGGATAAGCGCGGATAATAATTATATAATCTGAAAATGTTAAGCAAATTAAATAAATGTCTATAATTTAATATTTTTTGAATAACAAGCTGCAGCTTAGCGAATATAATTAAATTGAGCATAAATGCTCACTTAGCAAATTATTTTAAGGCCTAATGCCTGTAGCCAATGCAATAAATTTAAGCAATATATAACAACAATGTATTGCACAATACGTAATAGAGTGAGTTATTATGCAGTCTTATGAGCATGTGCAGGTGCTCAAAGGCATCAATTTTCATGTAACGCGCTGTTTTGGGCCGTATTTATAGCAAAAAGCCAAAAGCAAATTGAAAACATAAACATAAACTAATAAAATTCCTGCCAACAACAAATGTCGTGACAGGTCAAGCGGCACCGAGCCAAGCGCTGTCAACTATAAATAACTATAGAGCTCAGCGATTTTCACACACACACACACACATAACTCAAATATTGATTTTTGGCATTGACTTAGCAAGGAAGAGGCAGCAGCAACTACTTGCTTAGTCAGGCTAACTTAGACTTTGGGTTAGTTGACTAAAAGTTGAATGAACTGTAAGCACTTAGACTTAGCAAAGTTACGTTTGCGTGTGATTTTTTTATCTATGTAGTCTGAGATGATTCATGGCATAAATCAAAAATCCGCATGTCGCAAGCTTGTCGTCGACTAGGCACGTAGTCAAATCTCAAACGATATGCCAGTTGCGATTTAAGTTGCGCTTTGTCAACTTATTGAAATCGATTGATTGTGTGCTACGCACGGCGTATCAACTGGCTTGACTACTTTATCCAATTCATAATATATACCCAGCACACTTGAGCAAGGAGTTTGTAATTAAAGCGACTACAATCGAAAATAAACTTGAGTTCATTTGCGATTAAAAACTCTTAGCTAATAGTTACTTAGCTAGTTAACTTTTTCTAAAAATTATATATATTCTTTTAATTTGTAAAATAGCTTTTAAGTCTGTTAAGTTTGTAAAATATTTAAGCAAATATTTTTTTATGCTCTAGTTGAGCTACAAATCTTATTTTATATTGAATAATTTATTAGGTATTTTTAAAGAGTTTTATGCATTGTGTATACTTAGATAAAGGATACACAATATAAATATCTAAAAAATTTGTACATTCTACACTATATTTCTGCAGATGTTGAGTGAATAAAATATATCTATGCAAATAAATTTAATTCCCTGAGTATCTGCTAGTCTAGATTTATTTCTTACTTTGGCACTTGTTATTTATGCGCTTGGCTTGGATCGGTAATTGCTATATTTCTGCAGTTGATTGCTTAGCCTCACGTATGTGCTTATTTTTATTTTATTTTATTTTTTTTTTTCGAAATCCTAAACAAATCGAACGCATAAAACTTTTTAAAAAGTCGTTTTGTCTGTACTTCAAACTCACGTGAGCGACTGGACCACCGTTAACAGCGTTTGGGCCAATTGAGCGAATGATTTGATGGCCATTTCTGACAGTTAACCAAACATAATTTGTCTATGTGCCATTTAATGTTAAAGCAGTTTAAAGTTTTCATTTGCGCTATTTGCAAATTTTAACATAAAAGCAAAAAAAAAAATTTTCTTACTGGGCCAAGTTAATTGGGCTGTTAACAAAGATAAGATAAGCGCACAAAATGTTTGCCCGCACAATTGATTTTTGGCTTATTCTTTACTGGGCTAAGAGAGTGGAAACTTTTGTTAATGAAAAACAAGCAATAAAGGCTAAAGTTTAAAAAAAAAAAGCAAGCATACGCTGTAAATTAAAATAATAATTAAAACTTTGCAATGCTAAGTGCTTGTTGGAATTTCAGTTAAGATAATAGAACCTATGCTCTTATATAAATTTTAAAATATTATTGTCCATCTATAATTTGTGATTATTATCAATAGAAGTTATGCTAAGGGCATAAATTTTAAAATATTATTGTCCATCATAATTTGTGATTATTATCAATTAGACACGAGCTAGTTTTACTGCTGTTGACAACGCTCATAAACTAAAGAAACTTCTTCATTTTGCAGCATTAATTTAGGGCCGCCGCATAGGCCATATAAATATTTAATCATAATCAAGAAAATTGTCGTAAATTGTGCAAGGTTAAAAACCAACAAAAAGTAATCTAATCACATAATATAAACTGCGGACCATACATACAATAGAGATTATATTTTACGTTCTTAAAAAAATCCCTTTTTTTTTGGATATAAGTAATTAAAATATAGCACTTAGATGTAAAAAAAATACCCTCGAGCTTGAGTCATTGTTTGAAATAATTCGCGTCTCAATAAATTTATAGTTGCGATAAAAATATAAACAAGATTTGCTCAATTGAGTCATAGAAAAATTCGCAGCCATAGCAGTTTTAATATATAACTTGCCTAATGGGAGTTGCTGTAGGCGCAAGCGAGAGAGCAAATGAGATGCAGTTACCTGTATGTACCAAAGTTAAGAGTTCTTCTTGATATTCTCGTTGTTGCTGTTGCTGTTTCTTCATCCACTTAGCTGCCCTTCCTTTTTTAACTGCAGTTGTCGATTTGTTTTTTTTTTTAGTTGTTTGTTTTTTTTTTCTTTTTATTTTTGGTTCTTATGCTGTGCTGCTCTTTCGCACTGCTCAGCTTGTTTTATTTTTATGGTGCACACGCGATTTGTTTTGCTTGCCTCGTTCGTTTGCGTTTTCACTTTCACAGGTAAATTCTAAATGAGACAGGAGCTTAAAGCGAGAGCAAAAGTTCCCCCCTCACACGCAAATTCCTTTTATGTTTTGGCTGCCTCTACGCTTTTATTCTTAGCTGATGCACATTTAAGACCTAATTTTTTATGTATGTGTATATATACATACAAATATATATTTGTATACACTAGGCGAGCAACTTTGCGGCGAACAACCTTGCACGTCGAGCGTTAAAAATCAACTGAGAGAAAACTTGGGGAGCGCACTGTTGATACCGTTAAGGCACGTATTCGTATTGTGGGAGCCAGACTGGGGCGAGAGCGCCCAAGCGTGCGCAAGGGTTGAGCGTATGGCAGTGTTGATAAATATTTTCCCGTCAAACTTGGACGAGAGCGTTAAAGATTTCGAAATTGCGGTAGGCTGAATCGTCAGAATATTTAAAAGTTTAGCTTTTTATCGCTGCTCTCCAAAAAACCCAAAAATATTTATATATTTAAGCTAAATTTAATATTGAATACATCATAATAGCTACAAATATTTCTCTAGTATTGCAATCGTATGAAAAGTATCTGAATGGCTCTAATATTGTTTAGACAATTCGATTTTTAATAAAATTGTTAGCGTTTTTGCAGCTTTTTTAGCTTTATTAAACAAAATATGAACAGCACTGGGCGTGTGCTCATGGGAAAACCAATTGAGAAACGTCACACTCTCTCGTTTATTTACATTTGTGTGGGTGCGCTTTTTGATAAAAACTTATATGCATGCATATTTTCGCATTTACAAGTAGTTCTAATTTACCGGCTGATTAGTTTATATTGTGAGCGCAAAAAGCATTAAGTTTGCTGCGCACATAAAATTCCAATTGGAGCAACTGCCTCGGTTTTGGCAAATGTCAAGTATTTTGAATGCAATTGCACACGCTCTTTACACGTGGTTCTTGGGGTTCTAACATTGCAACTTCACGCAACGAAAATTCCCACACACACACACACACGCTAGCACTCCAAATGTTGCGCTCTCTCAGCCTTGTGTGGGCCCGACTCTCTTTCTCACTCTCTGCGAGACGAAACGAAGAAAACATCTTTGGCACAATAAAAATCTGCTGATATTTTGATAGCACTTAACGCCTATCTCAGCAATTAGTTAGCACCTTTCTTTATAAATAGTCACTTTAGCAGTCGCCACACAAGCCGTCCCATCAACACTTTTATATTTAACCCTTTTAACTGCTGATGATAATAATATACTCACAAATATGTAAAGAAAACAACATAAACAAGTGGCTTTGGATATTTTTGGCAACAATACATGCGCATTTTTCTACTGGGAGCGCTTGTTCGACATTTACAAGTACGCTTGTGTGCGTGTGGCCTGTGTGTGTGGCCAGGCCTCCACGACCAAAAATTCATAGTAGAAAAACTGCACAATAGAATTTTGACCTAATTTCAAAGTCAGCTTAACAATCTGTATGTTGCTAACAACTTCAGTTACCTTTAAGCACTTCTATTACACGTTTTTTACGTGTTTATTAACAATTTTCTTTTATTAAACGTCGTCAGAAATAAATCGCGCGAGAGAAACAAATGTAAACTAACTGTTAAATTAACATGCAGCTAACAGCGTAAATACGCATTAGCATAAACAGTAACGAGTCGTTAGAGTGGCATTAAATAACTCGTTACACCTATCGATAAAAGACGCGCTATTCAAAATTATAAATTGTTCGCTTTTAATCTCTCTGTTTAAATTTACAAATGCAACTTTTAGTCTCTTAATTAATTAATATCAGTAATCACCAAATATCATGTTACACATATCATTGTTCTTTTGATTCAACGAAAATGTACGTCCAGCCGATTTGTGAGTACGCGAGGAACGCAAATATTTTACATAAGGCTTAGCCACAGCCTGCAGATGAGCGGCACGTGTATTGTTGTAACTGTAAAAAAAACAAATTAGCACAGATTATAAACAATAAAGGTTTAAGCTTACGTTAGCAACTGATCAGGACTTTGCAGCTGCATGCAGAGCTTGATGCCGCTATAGAAATCCAAGTCTGCATTGAGACTCAGCTTGGGCTCGTGGGTGAGCGAGAAATCCTGCACCAGCTTGGCATAGGTGAAGCCCACTGCTATGCGACCGACCACAGCGCTGCCAGTGCTAAGAAGAAAATAATATTAATATAATTCCATGAGTTCTTAAACTTTAGCTTACTTTTGTTGAATTTCCGTTTGGGCATTGCGATTCCACAGGCTAAAGTTAACTTTGCCATTTAGATCGACGCTGCGAGCGCCTAGGATGCGCCAATATAGCGTTGCACCCGAGGACAGTACAATATATTGCTCATGATCCTGAGCCAAAGTGGTAGCTTGATAGGCTGGCGTTGAGTCCGAGGCAGTGCCGCCCCAGACATGGCCCATGAGTTCAGTCTGGCCACTAAAGAAGACCAAGGGACGCAGCTGAGAGCCCTGCACGCTTATCTCCATGCCAGCGGTAATGGTTTCCTCCTGCTCCAGCTCATCATCAGCGGGTATATTATCGCTGCCCGCATCAGCATCGCTGTCGCCCACCATAGAGCCCAAGCCAGCGGTGTAGATGCCAAGCTTAAAGCTACTAGCCTGCTCACGTCCAGCGTGCAGCAAAAACTCCACAGAGCCGCGCTTGAGTATGCCCTGGCTGACTTCCTGAATGCTCAACAGCGATTCATTAAAGGCGGGCGAGTGGGACAGCTGACGACTGAGCACAGTAGTGAGACCTAAAAATAACAATTTTAGCTTAAAGTTGACCACTTAGTTGGGCTATTTGGCTGCTCACCTCTTTGGCCTAGCACGTGATAGTTGTTGACATGGGAACGTTGGCGCAGCGACGTCAGAAACGCAGCACGAAAACGTGGACAGAGCTCGGAGAGCATGCGCAGCTTTTGCAGCACATAAGTCTTAATCTCAAACTGGCGATCATTGGAGGCCAAATATTCCAGCAGTGCGCCCAGCTGTGCTGCATCAGGACGCATAGCCAGTAGCACATCCAAAGCCAAAGTGCGGGCAGAGCTGTCGTAACGTCTTCGTTGCTGATAGAAGATGGACTCGAATTGACGACGCTGTGGCTGAGCGAAACTGTTGGCTGGAAAGGCTTTGAGCGCTTGCAGCGCTGCCACCGAGACTTTAACATCTTTGGAGTGCGTCGCTTGCTCCAGCAGCGCATCAATGGTGCCCAGATCACGCAGATTCTGCATCGCGCGTATGTAAAGCGTAGCGTCGTCCGTGGCGAGTCCTTCCAGCAGATAAACGCGTATCTGTTGCAGCAGCTGATCGTTGTCAGCGAAGCCGCTTTGACGCGCCAGCACTGCCAGCGTTTGGAGCACCGTATCACGCAGCTTGGACTGCTTGGCTTTGTTGTCTGCTTGCTGCAGGAAATTGTATAAATGCTCCACAATGCGGCGCTCCGGATGCGTAGCTACAGCTAAGCTTTGTAGATATTTCTCCAGCAGCTCCATTTGCTCTGTTTTGGTTTGCGATCCTTGATAGAGCTGGGCAAAGGTTGCATTGTGTGCTTCAAAGGTTTGCACAGCGCCTAGCAGATCCACAAGCTGCACTGCCAGCTTTGACTGCGACTGCAGCAGTTGCTCGAACTCTGGCTGCTTGGCCAGACGCGCCAGCGGCAGCAGCTGCGCAAAGGCCAAAGCTAGCGAGGATTTGCCCACATGCTCCGACTGCAGCTGCGGCGACAGATGCTCAAATTGTTGCAATAACTATAAATAATAAATAAATAAATAAAAGAGTCTTAGAGTTCATATTGTGATGCTTGCCGTTTGCTGCTTCAACTCGCTAATGACGCCATCCACATTCGCCTCCAGCTCAAAGACGCGATACCATTCCAGCAGACTCTCAATAGCCGCCTCCAAGGACTCATGTTGCAGCTGTTGCACTGTCTCTGCGCCTTCAGCTACATGTTCCAGCTTCAGACTTGCTCTAACCAAACTGCCCGCATCTGATTTGGCCGCCAGACTCAGACGATGCGTCTCTGTTGACTGCGCACGCAGCAGCGCGCCATCGGCACTCAACTCATACTGCACTTGCTCCTGAGACTGCTGGTCGACGCCTAGAGCCTGCTCTGGATGATACGATACACGCAAATCCCACAGCGCACAGTCCGTTTTGGTTTTCTCTACACGAGTGGAAGACTTCACTTCATAGCGCACGCGACAATGTCCAGAGACATCGAGCTCAGTCTCTTCGCTGTCGCTGTGACGCAGCTGCAGCAGTGAGGCAATGCCGCGCTCCAAATTTAAGAGCGACTCATCTCGCGATGTATGCGCTATCACCTGCTGTGGCTGACCTTTGACCAGCGCTATGTAGAAAGGTCTATCCGGCAGTGTTTTAATTTCACGTTGCTTGTCTCCAGCAGCGACGCGACTCTCGCCGAAGTAAAGCTGTAACAGTTGCTCTTCATTCTTGCTCCACACTGAGTTGATTTTCAGTTTAGTTTCAAAATTGTAGCCCAGCTCCTGAGACGCTGCCGACTGCAACTGATCCAAGCTCACTTGACTCTGCAGCGTATAAAGCTGCTGCGTGCCAGGCGGTATTAAAGATGCGCCCGCAGTAACTTAAAGAGAACGAGAGAGAGTTAGTACACGTCATTAGCAACAAATTTGAAACTTTCACATAAAGAATGCTAAGCTCAGAAAGGTTATCAACAAGTTGCTGCCGACGTTGACGTCGCTGCCCGCAGCCGCATCAGCTGTTATCCATTTGTGTCTTATTGTTGTTGCTTTTTCTTTGCATGTGTCTGTCCGTTGGTCTGTGTCTCACTCACAACATCAGGTTCATTCAACTCTTTAACTTTCTACGTGCTTAGCATTGTTATTAATATTCATAACATACCTGTGCTGAGCAACAACAACAACCAGACATTGTTGTTGTTTTTTCGCCGGTTTAAATGCATCGTACTGTTTGTTACTACTGGCTTTTGTTCGTACTTTTCACTTAAAATTATGAAACTTAACTACACTTAATTCATCTAAAGAGCGCGGCTTTAAGAACACAACTCTCGTTTTATTATCAGCTTAGTGTTTTCTTGCTTTTGTGTTCAAAAAGTTGTGAGAGCGAGCGAGACATCCGATAGCCATTACAATCAACGATAGCGATAGCGACATGTCCATCGACTCAAATGTTAGCCTCAATGGTATGTGCGAGCGAAAGATCCGATGTTCGAGCTCGCCTCACAGTTTTACAGCCGTCATTTTTTGGCGTGTCACAGTTTGACAGCTACTACTTGCGCACATGTGGATGATACTTGCCAGTTTAATTTAAATGCTGATTTGTCAATATTTATCATATTTATAGAACATAATAAAATAATCAGCTGATGCCAAATTTATAAAGAATTTAATTAAATTATTGATAGAGTTTTGCTCACACATGTTTCAAACTTAAGTAATTTAACGTAGTGGTAATGCTGGTAGTACAGCGCGCCAAGTAATTTTTGAATTTAAAATATATAACAGCTAAAATACATTTGCAAACTGATAAGAATTGTATATGTTATTTATGGAAATAAATCAAATATTTGCTATGATTTATCTGTTTTATTGCTTCATTTCTTATCAAGAAAGGAACAAACAGAATGACGGCAAACAAATGGACGAATGGAACCGCAAATACACAAGTTAATCTGAGACTGTCGCTGACAATTTTATTTTTACAATTTAATCTTTTATTTGCACTTGTAAAAAAACGACCACAAGGTTTAATTAACCGCAAATGTGTAAACTGGAATACAAAATAAAAAAAATTGTGATATGCGCTAATGCGAAAAGTCAATAAAAATGAGGAAAAAAGATACATAAAACAGAAAGCTAGTTAAAGAGAATAATAAGGCAAATACTCTACGCACACACACACACACACACGCGTACAGGCAGACAATACAAATAAATATTTATGCCATAGTGATAAGCATGGACATTGGACCAAAGTGGGGAGAAGGCGACGGACATTGACCGTTACGCTCCCCATACCTTTCATTTATCAGCAGAACGAGACAAACGACAAGGCGACTTGAGTGCGCCTGTCACTTAAGGCAAACATATGGACACAGCATACTTATATACATATATATACATATGTAAATGTAACGTTACAAATTGAACGACCAACCGCAATAGCTTCAACTTTGCTTATCAGTGCTGAGAGCCGGCTGCTGCTGCTGCTGCTGATAGCAGCA